>NC_139957.1:11628558-11631058 GCF_963454915.1 Gymnoscopelus microlampas
AATGGTAGAAATGTCAGCGCTTGTGCAAGAAACCGGGTTCGGAGTGGAAGAGGGAAGTTACACAGTGCAGCTTTAAATATTGTGATTCGTTTTGGTGGTTATTTTATTGAGTATACCCCTCATTTAAAAACGTACCTCTTGAAAAGCTCTCTACCCCCCCCCCCCCCCTCTCTCTATCTCTCTCTCTCTGTTGGCTGTGAGTCAGTGACACTACAGAGCGATCAGGTTACAGTTTGATAAACCAAAAATGTCAAACATGTAATATCAAACGCACGAAAATGTGATAGGAAATATACACGCACAGAAATGTATCCTATTAGCAAATGAACAGGTGAAAATACAGTGTTCTCATTATAGATATGTGTCTGCCTTAGTGTGCTTTTTGTTACCAATAATGAAAATGTAAAAAAATATATAATTTGTATAATTAAACATAGTTATGCCGAGGATACAGTATATCTTTGTTGCGAGTTGGTTCAGTCTAATATAACCACTTAAACCCCAGCATCCGTATTGTGGGGAAAGCTTTCGCTGAAAATAGCAGATCCGAAAAGCTCACAACGCGACGCGTTGCGTCCCGTTGTGAGCTTGTCGATCTGCTATTTTCAGCGAAAGCTTTCCCCGCAATAACAGAAAACAGAAAAGACACTAGTATAGAGCCCTGACGGACTCCGTGCTGAACCATATGAGGTTTAAGTGGATAACGTTGGAGATCCAGGATCTGAATCTTATTTCAATTAAACACCTGTGACATCTCTCCAGATAACAGCCTGTAATGCTATCATACGACACCTGATGATGTTAACATTCACACCCTTAATGTGTTCAGACATAGAATCTATAGACCATCGACGGGCACTCTGGCAGACCGCCTGCCCTCTGACACCACATCAAACCAAACGCATGAAACACGCAAGACGTTATATATGTTTCTTCAGTTCACATATGAATGTGAGCTCCTCTTCGTAACGCTCTCCTATACACGAATCCACGGAGCGCTGCCCTGCGCGCAGCCATTGCTGCGGTGTCAACGCTCCGCGGACGCGACACCACAGCAATGGCCGCCTACAGGCAGCTACAGGCAGCGCGTCTGTGGATTTGTCTATACGTAAAGCTCTCCTCTGTAAAATGAAAAAAACCCTCTTCTGTAGAGCTCTGGTCTTTGAAGTTCTCCTCTGTCAAATCTCCCTTGTATCCCTCTCCTCTCCTTTCTCTAAAAGAAAAATAATTTCTCCCAGTCAGTGGTGTAAAGAAACTAAGTACATGTACTCAAGTACTGTACTTAAGTACAATTTTGAGGTATTTTTTTTACTTTACTAGAGTATTTCCAATTGTCTATACTTTTACTTCTACTCCAGTACATCTCAGAGGCAAATATTGTACTTTTACTCCACTCCAATTATTTGAAAACTTTAGCAGTTACTTTGCATATATAAATGATTACATTATAAAACATACATGGACCACTTTAGCCCTATTTTATACCTAGACTATTTGAAAATAGCCGATCTACAAGCTCACAATCGCGACGCGTTGTGAGCTTGTAGATCTGCTATTTTCAAACATTTGTGTACTTTTACTTTTGATACTTTAAGTACATTTTGATACCAATACTTTTACTCGAGTACATTTTGAATTCCAGACTTTCACTTGTTAACAGAGTACTTCTACATTGCAGTATTGATACTTTTACTTAAGTAAAACATTTGAGTACTTTTCCCACCACTCCGCTCCCTGTCAAGGTCTCCTCAGTAGAACTCTCTCCTGTATAAAGCTCGCTCTCTCTTTAAAGCCTAATTTATGCTCCGTCGCGGGCGCCGAGAACGGCAGAGAACGGCAGAGAACAGCAGAGAATAGCAGACGCGCAAGCTTGCACGTCTGCTATTCTCGGCACGCGACGAAGTCTGAATGGAGCTTAAAGTTCTCCTCTATAAAGCTCTCCTCCGCAGAGCACTCGTCTCTGTAATGGTCCTCTCCGTAGAGCTCCACCTGTAATGTTCTCCTCTATTACAGCACTCATCTCTCCTCTTCCGGTAGCTCACACAGTATCTCTGGGAGGAGAGGCCAGTGGAAGATAGGAAGTTAGATGGTACTGCTTCTGCTTTGGTCATTCACACTCCACGAAAGCTTCTCTCTCTCCATCTCTCTCTCTCTCTCTCTCTCTCTCTCTCTCTCTCTCTCTCTCTCTCTCTCTCTCTCTCTCTCTCTCTCTCTCTCCTTCTCCCTCCTTTCCCCTGTCTCTCTCTCTCTCATCTCCCCGCTTGTCTCTCTCTACCAGGTGAGATCTTTAACCCTCTCCACTTACTCCTCCATTAAAATCAATCATCCCAGGTTCTCAGTCCATTGATCGGACGACTCTGATGAAGGAGATATTCCCACCGTTGGGGAGGGGTGGGGGGGGGGGGGGGGGGAGAGAGAGAGAGAGAGAGAGAGAGAGAGAGAGAGAGAGAGAGAGAGAGAGAGAGAGAGAGAACGAGAGAGAGAGAGAGAGAGAGAGAGA
>NC_139957.1:11636058-11673558 GCF_963454915.1 Gymnoscopelus microlampas
TCATCTCCTTGTGTCTTTCTTGTGCTGTTTGATAAAGTATTTATTGTATCCGTTTTGTTTTTAATTCAACAACAGTGCCGCAAAAAAAAAACTATTTCCATATCTGGCCACAGCCTGGATACAAGAAGCATGTTAATACCCGACTGGCCAGGAAGACCACAACAAAACACTTTGTCCTCCCGTAACCAGAGGTTCCTCTCCGTACCTGAAGGTGTCTGCAGATCTGTGAAGTGAACCGTGTGTGTGTGTGTGTGTGTGTGTGTGTGTGTGTGTGTGTGTGTGTGTGTGTGTGTGTGTGTGTGTGTGTGTGTGTGTGTGTGTGCGTGCGTGTGTGTGTGCGTGCGTGTGTGCGAGATCAAACACACTACAGGTTGTGATGGAGCAAGAGAGTCTAAAAAACAGAGAGCGAAGGAGCGAGATGACAGAATGTGGAGGATTTGACAGGTATTTTTGTCGGCAGTTTTCAGCAAGGATAAAACAAAATGTTAACACATTGACTGCCATCGGCTAATCTCAGAACGTCCATCGTAGTGCCACGCTATTTCTTACCTTTTTTGTTTTTTTGATTCCGTCATAGGCCCCGCTAAATCCGTTTAAAATCCGCGTTCATTTGGTTCGACACAAACACGGGACCCGACCGAACAAAGCGCTGAAAACCGTGCCGCGATCCGACACTGCATTCTGGAGAACGAGAGGAAAACGCTAAAATGGTGGATGTGGTGAGAAAAACAACAAGCCAGAGATAATGGCGTCCAAAGCTAGACGCTAGACAGGAAACGGAGGCGGGAGAAAAACCGGAAACAGTATTATTTTGTTTCCGGCCCGCCCCCTTCGAGACCGGAAGTGCAAAAAAAATCACACCCTGTGTGAAGGAAGCGGTGCCTTTGGGGCGGGCCTTAACTCATTTCAATGCATCCCTATTGGTGGTCTGAGTCCACTTACCAAATTTGTACTTGGGAGCATGCTGCAAACTGGAATGATGGCTGTTTAAGCCCAGCCAATGGGCAGACAGAGGGGGCGGGGCTTAAGTAATGACAGTTAGTCCCTATTGCTGGCTTTAGTCCATGTACAAAATTTGTACTCCATAGCATGCTGCGAACTTGAGTTATGGCTGTTTGAAGGCCAGCCAATGGGAGGACAGAGGGGGCGGGGCTTCAGCAATTCATGCTGGTCCCTATTGGTGGTCTAAGTCCACATACCAAATGTGGACTTGGTGGCATGCTGCAAACTGGAGTTATAGCTGTTTAAAATCCCGTGCTCATCCCGTGCTCATACGGGCACGGGGGGTCCCTGGACCCCTCTTTGAGAACTTCATCAATTCATGCTCGTGCCTATTGGTGGTCTAAGTCCACATACCAAATGTGGACTTGGTGGCATGCTGCAAACTGGAGTTATAGCTGTTTAAAATCCCGTGCTCATACGGGCGCGGGGGGTCCCTGGACCCCTCTTTGATAACTTCATCAATTCATGCTCGTGCCTATTGGTGGTCTAAGTCCACATACCAAATGTGGATTTGGTGGCATGCTGCAAACTGGAGTTATAGCTGTTTAAAATCCCGTGCTCATCCCGTGCTCATACGGGCGCTGGGGGTCCCTGGACCCCTTTTTGATAACGTCATCAATTCATGCTCGTCCCTATTGGTGGTCTAAGTCCACATACCGAATTTGGACTTGGTGGCATGCTGCAAACTGAAGTTATAGCTGTTTGCTTCTTTGCCGTGCTCATCCCGTGCTGAAACCGCCGGTCGGACGGACGGACATACAAAAGTCAAAAGCCACGTATAGAGCGGTTGGCACCGCTAAAAATCCGGAATCTGCACCTGCACGATTTAACATGGGAAAACACCCGCCCCGTAGGACTACGGGAACGGCAGTTAACGGTTGGATTTAACGGCCCGTAGGACTACGGGCCTGGCAGTGGATGTGTTAACAGGAAGAGAGAGAGAGAGAGAGAGATGGAAAGAGAGAGAGTTGAAGAAACGAGTATCTCAGGCACTTGAAGCTATGCTGGTCTCAGAAAAAACACACCTCTCCACACAGAGGAGGTGAGAGGCAAGGAGGAGAGGACAGGAGACAGCTCTTTGTATCTTTAAGTGGAGGAGGGGAGAAAGCAGAGAAAGGAGGGAAAAATAAGAGTGATCGCACTTTGTCCTCTTTTCACAGACGAAAGGCGTGTTGGGAGGGCCGCTCAGGTGGCACAGGGGTCACTAGGAGTTTGAATCCTCTGCGGTGCATCCGGCTTGAATGGATGTTCCAATGAACACAATTGACTGTGCTCGTGGCAGAGAATCTGATGTCTGACTGACACTGGACTATAGTGACTCCAGTAGGTTGACCAGGGCACCTGTTCGGTAAGGTGCGGAACTGCAAGGAATAGCGTGTTCCTCAGCAGCCTTGATGTCACGCGTATCGAAGGAGACACGTGATTGTCTATAGAACTACATGTAGGAGTTGGCAGTGACTAGGGACTAGAATACAAAGAACTAAATGTAGGAGTTGGCAGTGACTAGGAACTAGAATACAAATTACTAAATGTAGGAGTTGGCAGTGACTAGGGACTAGAATACAAAGAACTAAATGTAGGAGTTGGCAGTGACTAGGAACTAGAATACAAAGAACTAAATGTAGGAGTTGGCAGTGACTAGGGACTAAAATACAAAGAACTAAATGTAGGAGTTGGCAGTGACTAGGGACTAGAATACAAAGAACTAAATGTAGGAGTTGGCAGTGACTAAGGACTAGCATACAAATAACTAAATGTAGGAGTTGGCAGTGACTAGGAACTAGAAAACAAAGAACTAAATGTAGGAGTTGGCAGTGACTAGGGACTAGAATACAAAGGACTAAATGTAGGAGTTGGCAGTGACTAGGGACTAAAATACAAAGAACTAAATGTAGGAGTTGGCAGTGACTAGAGACTAGAATACAAAGAACTAAATGTAGGAGTTGGCAGTGACTAGGGACTAGAAAACAAAGAACTCAATGTAGGAGTTGGCAGTGACTAGGGACTAGAATACAAAGGACTAAATGTAGGAGTTGGCAGTGACTAGGAACTAGAAAACAAAGAACTAAATGTAGGAGTTGGCAGTGACTAGGGACTAGAATACAAAGGACTACATGTAGGAGTTGGCAGTGACTAGGAACTAGAAAACAAAGAACTAAATGTATGAGTTGGCAGTGACTAGGGACTAAAATACAAAGAACTAAATGTAGGAGTTGGCAGTGACTAGGGACTAGAATACAAAGAACTAAATGTAGGAGTTGGCAGTGACTAGGAACTAGAAAACAAAGAACTAAATGTAGGAGTTGGCAGTGACTAGGGACTAAAATACAAATAACTAAATGTAGGAGTTGGCAGTGACTAGGGACTAAAATACAAAGAACTAAATGTAGGAGTTGGCAGTGACTAGGGACTAAAATACGAAGGGAATCAGGAATTGGCATAACTACTAAATTGGGAGGTATAAAATGTAAAAAAAAAAAATAATAAGAGAGAGAAAAGCAGGATGGGAGATTGTTAAAAAAACTCAGTAGAGAGAGGAGGGAGATGAGAGGAAGAGAGGAGGAAGAGGAGAGGAGAAGAAGGAGGAGGAGGAGGGAGGGAGAGAATACCTTTACTTCTATAGTTTAACTTTTTTATCTATTTTTTTCCTAATAAAGTTGTTTTTATTTTGTTTTCTGTTTTGTAAAGCGACTTTGAGTACTCAGAAAAGTGCTGTATAAATTCTATGTATTATTATTATTATTAGAGGAGGAAGAGAGGAGAGAGGTGATAGAAGACAGTGGATATGTAAATTAATAAAAATAATGCTGTCATGTTGAGAAAGCAGACTCGACATGCTCTCAGATCACCACAGGAACACAGAGCACCACAAAAGTGTAACCCTTTTAATTAAAGGTCATTAATCAGACAGAGCTGAAAGAGCAGTATTATCACATTATATTGAGTAAAGTACATGTAATGACCAGTTATTATGTTATTAACGTCTCTATTATAGATCTTGTGCTTAATATGCTTGATATGCATTTAAACACAAATACGCACGCATACACGCACACACACACACACACACACACACACACACACACACACACACACACACACACACACACACACACACACACACACACACACACACACACACACACACACACACACACACATTCCCCCTCCTTTCCCCTTCGTCCTTCTGTTCAATGAATAGAAAGAAGTTCAGATTTAAATAAATAAACACTGAAACGCATTAAAAATATTAAAAAGATTCACAGACGCCCTGGAGGCGTCTGTGACACACACACACACACACACACACACACACACACACACACACACACACACACACACACACACACACAGGAGTGTGTGTGTGTGTGTTTTGTTAAATGCAGGCGTGTGTGCACGCGATATACAGACAGAGAGAGAGAAATGGTGAGTGAGAGGGTGCTACAGATCACTACATGCTTTTAAGAACAACAGCTTCAACTAAAAATATGAAATATTGTGTTGACACTAAATGGAAACTGGTGTAATAAGAGAGAGCGAGAGAGAGAGAGAGAGAGAGAGAGAGAGAGACCTTCCATATACATGATAGTAACATCTCTCATAAATAATAATGATAGCATCCATAATGATAGGAGTGTCTTCAATATACATAAGAGTGGTGTCATGTCCCTTCCATAGTAACAGTCCATACGCAGTATAACATGGAACAATAGTAATACACCAATGAAAAGTGAACAAGCACTAGTCCTGTCGTGATTCATTGCACAAATGACAAAATAGACGCTAATGGGGGCTTGTAAGATGAAAAGCAGAATGGGTATGTTTCCCTGTGCGTATTTACGCATCAAGATTTGGCACAACAAATCATTTAATTGATTAGCGCACCGCCGCACTTACATCTCCAGACAAGTCGTCGACAGTATCGATCGGGGTCTAATGTTAATTCATGTTTTTAGTTTTGCTGTTTGGACTGCTATATTTACTGCAGTGACACAGCGCCAGTAAAGCCTACGGTGCACAAGGAAACATTACTGACAGCAGTCTCTCAAATTATTTGAGAAAATTGTTTATGAAAACAATCAAACAGGCTTCAGTACAATAAAGAAATCACCGTGCAATCTTGCGTTGTTCATCCACAGTGTCTGTCGGCCGATGTCACTATGACCATATGTTTCATATTATATATCATCATGTTTAGACGCAACTTGTGGAACTATTCATAAGGTCATAGCCAGCTTGATCATGTGGTCGGTTATAGTGGACTAATATAATACATGCAAACTTGCCACAGTAGGAAGAGCAGTTGCGGTTACATAAACTTGCATAGTGTAGCATGTCAGATGCGCTCCAGAACTTAACACAGCGGTCTACAAGCTCCACAGACGGCTCTCATATGGGAGCATGAATGGACTCCTTGTAATGGGAGGGACACAGTAAAATGATTGCATTGCATTGCACTTGGACTCGAGTGGTCTCGGTGGGTGAAGAGTCCTGAGTCCCTCGGTCCGAGAGGGACTGAGGGACTGGGACTGGGACTGAGTAAAATTAGGGGCGAGACTGAGACGAGACAGAGTAAATTAAAATCCGGTCTTGAGACCGAGACCGGACTCGAGTACTACAACCCTAGTCCATATATGGAGTTCTATTGTCGCACAGTGGTTCTGGACCACCAATAGGTCTCTTACAGAACGCTCAACGAGATTTTGCACATTTCTAGATATATGAGTCCCGCCGACAACATTTTCCCACACACTCACATCACGACACCACCTCCAAGATGTCCAACCTCCAAGTATACAATGACGGATCCATTAATTGCAATGACGCCAGCGCAAATCAGCAGTTTGGAATGCTTGGCAACAGTTTGTGTTGTGTGTGACATCAGACCAGAAATCCAACATATGCTATAATGCGTGGCATTAGTATACTGTAAGTGTTTCCTTCAATCAGAGTCAATGGGATAGCTAGTGCCCCCACATACCGTGTGTGTGCGTGTGCGTGCGTGTGTTACTATACTTGTGAGGGCCAAATGTCCCCACAAGTATAGATGAATTTCAGTAATAGACATTGTGTGGACCATTTTCCTGGTCGTCTCAAGAACAAATATTGTTTTATGGTTGAAAAAAAAAAGATTGTTAGAGATACGAATTAGAAAATGATTCAGGTTGGGGTTAGGTTTAGGAGTAGACATTTAGAAGTTTGGTTTAGGGATTCGAAATACCGAGTTATGCCTAATTTACACTTAGTTGCGAACAATTTCCAATCTACAAGCTGATGATCTGCAATTTTTTGGCTTTAGGCTTACAGTTAATGAAAAATAAAAGTGCCATTCATGAAATCACTGTCATAAAATGTTGACGTCCTCACAAATATAGTAATACAAACCTGTGATGTGTGTGTGTGTGTGTGTGTGTGTGTGTGTGTGTGAGTGTCTGCAATATGTACAAGCATTTGTGCAATCATGCATGTCTACGTTTGTGCGTAACGTATGCAATGCAATTGTGTATGTGCGATTGTGCGTACGTGTAATGTATGCATGGCTGTGTGTGTGAATATGCAGCCTGGTGTCCCTGTCGTCACGGCGATTTGTATGTGATCTGTGTCGACAGCAGGTGGAACACGCCAACACAACATGGAACTAACTGTACGTCTGTCTGTCTGTCTCTGTGTCTGTCTGTCGGTCGGCCTCTATGTCTTTCTGTCTGTCTATACGTCTGTCTGTCTGTCTGTCTGTCTAACTGTTGGTCTATGTCTGTCTGTCAGTCTCTGTCTGTGTGTCTGTCGGTCTATGTTTGTCTGTCGGTCGGTCTCTATGTCTGTCTGTCTGTCTGTCTGTCCATTTGTCTCTGTGTCTGTCTGTCTGTCTGTCTGTCCATTTGTCTCTGTGTCTGTCTGTCTGTCTGTCTGTCCATTTGTCTCTGTGTCTGTCTGTCGGTCTATGTCTGTTTGTCGGGCTCTACGTCTGTCTGTGTGTCTGTCTGTGTCTGTCTGTGTCTTTCTGTCTGTCTCTTTATGGCTGTCTGTCTGTCTGTCTCATTTGTCTGTCTGTCTGTCTGTCTGTCTGTCTCTCTCTATGTCTGTAAGTCACACATGCACACACACGCACATGTGTTTGCCGTAAAATAATTTATAGTTTATAACCCTTTAAAAACCAAACAACCAACCATTCAACCAACCGTCCGTCCGTCCATCTATTCATCCCTCCATGCATCCATCCCTCCTTCCGTCCCTCCCTCCATCAATCAAAGTCTTGTTTATAAATTGTGTTTTGTTATTGTGAATAATCTTCAACAATCTTCAGATCGTAGAGCTGAAGTAGTGCTTTCACTGCTCACACACAGTAAGAAAGAAAGGGAGAGAGAGGGAGGGAGGGGGCGAGAGAGAGAGAGAGAGAGAGAGAGAGAGAGAGAGAGAGAGAATAAAGACAGAGAAGCCTTGGAGAGGAACAGACAGTCTCAAAAATCTCAAAAGGGCTCACACACACATACGCACACAAAGGATAAACACACTGACGCATACGGTACACAATTGACACATTGCACGCGCATACACACACACACACACACAAAGTGGGTGGCACAGAAACGTGCACAGACGAAGGACACACAAACACAAAGTACACGCTCGCGTGCACATATACACACAGGTTGGCCGGAGAATCCTACATAATCCTGTCTGTAGATGTGAGCGAGAGGATGGTCACAGAGCTTAGCACACTATAATGTTAACACTCTCTCACCTCTATATGTAGCCACACACACACACACACACACACACACACACACACACACACACACACACACACACACACACACACACACACACACACACACACACACACACACACACACACACACACACACACAGGTTCATATATTCTATTTAGCCATGGTAGGATTATAGATTTACATGTGGAGTATCTTCTATGTGATGAGACTTTAAGCCCTGGGCTGCAGGTGTGTTTGCACGTCAGCCTCCACCTCTACCAGAGCCAGAGATGGTCAGATGATCTAATGCAGTGGTCCTCAACCTGTGGGCCGCAGCCCACTGGTGGGCCGTGAGGATATGGGCCCCCAAATAATTGGAACAAACATTATTTTGTCAAAATAATTGGCAAAACTTCGCGGCCCACCCATCTGACCACTTAACACGGCAGCCGAACGCTTTTGAGATATTTAAGAGGGCCCTGATCCAGAAAAGGTTGAGAGCCACTGATCTAACTGCATCTGTCCATCTCCCCAGTGTTAACTGGTAACTATAGTCAATACGCTGTATTGTTGTTTAATTGGAAAGATAAAACACTGGTTCCTGTTCCTGGTCCTTCTTAACTCTTTGACTGACAGAAATAAAACATAATTTTGCCACGCCAATGCTAGCGATTTTCGAGTGTTTTCACTCACCTTTGAAAAATCATAGAATATCTATCTCCAGTATGATTGATCCCCCGATCGCTTTAAAAGACATATCCGATGGGGTGTTTTTTTTTGCGATGACGTCACCCGCTGCTTATCTCCTTCACAGAGAGCCAAACAGTGATCCATACTCCATAGGCGAGCGAACAGCGCCATTTAGTGGAAAACCACTTAAAACACAAAATCTCATCAAACTCATCAATGGCAGGCTGCGCCTTGGCAGAATCTGAAAACCATACAAGGTTTCTTTATAAAAAACTAGACCGTTACTTGGTAACAACAGCAAGTTTGGAATGCATGTATGCCCCACCTGGTTATGCAATACCCGTTGTACCCGTCTGTCTGTGTCCCCTATTGTGTCCATATATGGAGATCTCTGTATCTGTCTGTCTGCATGTGTCCCTTTTATGCCCATATATGGAGCTCTCTATCTGCTCTTGTCCCTTTTATGCCCATATATGGAGATACCTGATGTCATCAGTGCATGCCCACATGGGCATCGGCGATCGGTTGGATCGGCAATTCTGGACAACTGGATCTCCATACATGCCTATATATGGGCATAGCACTCAGATTCACACTATAACGCACAGTTTATCCGTAGAAGGTACGAAAGGCTAAAACTGTAAAGATGTCATCAGTGTCATTGTTGTCACTAGCCATAACAGGACCAAACTAGAAACACATATCTCTAAGGCCAGGTGGAACTCCATATTAGGCAAGACTGACATCATACAGGTCAAACGTACTCTGATCTGATCCCATAGGCTGGAGGGAGGTGGTCGGAGGTTATAAATTCACACGCAAAAACGTCTTCGTGTGTTGTTGAATCATGTCGGCCGACACTTGACGTACCGTTCGTGTGGTGTGACTTGTCGGGGCTAGGCTTCAATTGTTACTCATTGTTGTTATTAACATTAAGTATAACTAGAAAAAGTGCTCCTCGGAGCACAAGTCTCCGCCAGCAGACTTGGGAATGTTGGGAATGTTCTACTTCTTATGTTCTAATTCTTACAAAAAATAGAACATGTTACTGTGTCATAGTAACATGACACAAGTGTCCTATCCGTCTGTATAACTGTCCTATCCGTCCTGTCTGTATAAGTGTCCTATCCGTCCTGTCTGTGTAAGTGTCCTATCCAATTGTTACAGTATCCGCCATTTCTCAGCCATTTCGTGATTATTCCTGTCTTACCTCACTTTGAAAGAGGCTAAGACTCTTTCAAAGTGACACATGTATTTATAGGCCGCTATACGTCACTAGCCAATCAGATCACACTATTTCACCATATTGTCACGTGTCACGTGAGGCTTGACCAATGTTAGCTTGACATGTGGAAAGTGAAAACAATGTCTCCTGGCGGAGACAATAAAAAAATCACACCCAGTGTGAAGTGTGCGGTGTGTGGTCATCACAACATGACTCACTTTAAAAAAAGGATAGATGACTTTTTTTAAAGTCCATACTGCTATTCATAGGGCTGCACATGTGTCATGTGTTTCGCTAGCCAATCACAGTCCTGAATTTGCAAAGTCAGCCAATCACATTACAGTTAGTGGTGATGACACTAGCTATTATGAACTCCATATTTAGGCATGGCTGACCTTGGAACTCCATATATTGATATGGCTGACGTGACATCATTTTGATGACAAGAGAAATCCCGGCCAGAGAGTATAAAGCATCGTATTGTCTCAACACTCCCAAGAATCTCCAACGATCTATAACATCTAGGACTGATTCTTCAACACAAACCTCCAAGGCTACAGTATATCTTCAAGACTCTACCCTCAAGACCCTTGACCTCCAGGATTCAAACAGCACTTTCTCCACATCTAGGCACATACTCCGTTGGCTTCTGCTGCTATAGTTACCTTGAACCACCCTCCGAACCATACAGGTTAGATATCTCGGTTTAAGTTCTGATCGACACCACTGCGGCGTGTTCTGGTCTAGACAACCAGTCACTCTTTACTTTGAGTAGTTTTTTATTAAGTCTGGATCTGGGCTCAAACATCTTGGCGTCATTCATTTGTTAAAAGAATAGTACTACATACAGCTCTTCACCGGTGTGACAGACAATACAGAAAATGTGCCATTCCACCACAACCTCTAAAGAGTCCAAGTCAGAAGAATGTTCTAGCGGTAGTAACAGCTCCATGAGCAACCTCTTGATTCACGGCAACCTTTCAATGGCAAAAAGACACAAGGCCACTGTGTTCAATTTGACAAGCAAAGACGGAGATGACAGCGTCCAGTTTGACACTTCTGACACTGATGACAACCGTGAGGTTCTGATGGCTGGGAAGCAGTACCCTTCCATTCAGAAGTTCACCTCTGCGATTCCCAACCAGCTTCTCCTGGGTTCTCTAATAGAACACCTTTGTGTCATCTATGAGAGTGACCCGACGCGCTCACGCACGCTGTTCAGAGTCATTGGCCAACATTTAGCTGCCTTGAACCTCCTCTCCCCTCTGGCCATCAGTGACGAGTTCAGCACCATCAGACTCCAACACAACAGGGCCTTCACTGAACTGCTCCATGCAGCCAGCTCCTCACTATTCGCACAGGATCGGCAGCTCCTTGACACAAACACTCAGGCCCTTACTGTAAGGCCCAACGAGGGACTGTTCCGGGCACAGACATCACGATATCTCAGCGAGTTTGAGGAGATCTGTAGACTTGGGAAAGGATCCTATGGCAAGGTTTTTAAGGTTACAAATAAGATGGATGGCCAGAACTATGCAGTGAAGAAAATTCTCATTAAGAATGTGTCAAGGCAGGACTGCATGAAGGTGCTCAGGGAGGTTAAGGTGTTGTCCAGTTTACAGCATGTGAATGTGGTGGGCTATCACACAGCCTGGATGGAGCACATTCAGTCTGCAGTGTACCCTCGGCCTCTCCTGCCAGCACTGAAATCACCTGCAACGGAAGATGACACTGATGATGAAAGCCATGGCAGCAGTGGCTCGGGTTCCTCGATAGTCTTCCGAAACTCCAGTCACACAGAGTCGGATTCTGCTGTAACCGCCAATGGATCCCCAACAGAAGCAGACTCAGATAAAGCCTTAGTTTCAAACCCGGACCAGGGGCATGTGCTCTCTCCCACAATGACGCATCACAACTCAGAACACAACGTCCCCGGTGTGTTTCTGAGTGAGCAGCAGCATGGACAAGTTAAGCTCTCCACTCGTCCCGCGGTGGGCTGGGATGACTCCGACCTGTCGGAGGAGGACTCCAGCATGATGAGAGCAGAGCCGAACAACAACAACTCCTGCGTTGGTGTGGAGAGTCAGCTATGGCTGGACGAACATGCAGCAAAGTCTTCAAAGGAGGTCCAGTTCCATCTCATGCTCTACATCCAGATGCAGGTGTGCGAGCACTCCCTGAAAGACTGGATCTCAGAGAGAAACGCCAGGGCCACGGACAGACACCCCTCTAGATGTCCCTATGGCGGTGTGGACACGGAGCAAACTCTCAGCCTTCTGAGGAAAATATTGGAAGGGGTGGAATACATTCACTCCAGGGGGATCATGCATAGGGACTTGAAGCCTAGTAATATTTTCCTTCAGGGACATGCCTGCCATGTTAGGATAGGAGACTTTGGCCTGGCCTGCAGGGATATAATAGTAGGTCAATCGTTGCCTTCTTCCTGCCATAACGCTGGCTCTTCACACACTGCAGGTGTGGGGACATTTGCGTATGCTGCTCCTGAACAACTAGAGGGCACCCATTATGATTCCAAATCAGATATGTACAGCATAGGAGTGGTAGCCCTTGAGCTTTTCCAGCCCTTCGGCACAGAGATGGAGCGAGTACGGACACTCGAGAATCTCAGAGAAGGGAAGATCCCAGATGCCTTCTGCCACAGATGGCCAGTCCTGGCCAAGCACATCACAAAGCTCACGAGCAAAGACCCCTGTGTCCGCCCTGATGCCACCCAACTCCTCTGCAGTGAACTCTTCAGCAGTCAAGACATGGTTATCCATGGCTTGCAGAGGAGGGTGGAGGAACAGCAGGAAGAGCTCAGTCAACTCCGGAGACAGATCAGTGAGCTTCAGAGTTCACAAAACCACATTGAAAACTCAGATAGGACCTGACCATAACGTCAGCCACTTTAGAGGATGTCCAATTATTTTTGGAAAGGTTTCAGCCTGATCCTTCTGTGATTGGCTTTTCTTGACCGTTATAACATTTAAGTTAAATATTTCATAGAACTAGGGCAATGGTTAGGCAGTACCCTTGGTACTCATTGTCAGTTCTTAGTACAGTACCCATTATCATAGTACTATGTCAGTCCTATCAATCAACACCAGTTGATTCAGATCGCTGTTGCTCAAATCCTTACTAATACCAAAAAAGTGGAGCATATCACTCCAATTTTTAGGTCTTTAAACTGGCTCCCTGTAAGTCAAAGAATTGATCGGATCTTGTGCGATATCATGAACCATCCAGATGTCTCAGGTCATCTGGGACAGGTCTGCTTTATGTCCCTAAAATCAGAACTTAATATGGAGAAGCAGCATTCAGTTTTTATGCACCACATAGCTGGAACAAACTCCCATGAAATTATTTTAAATATTCAACACTGTAATATTACTCATATTTTTCTCATTTGTTTTTAATGTATTGAAATGCCCTTTTATATTGTGTTTTTTGCTCTGTGTCCTGAATACTTGTTTCAGCAGATAGGTGTTTAACAAATTTGGTTGATGACATCTTTGTTGATCATGAAAAAACATAAATGTAACAATAACATATACATGGACCACCATAATCAAAAGGATAAAAACGCATAAAGCGTTTATATTGTGGTCCTTTAAAATGGGGTGTGTGTCAAATTATGTAGTGAGGGTGAGTGTATAAGTGTGTGAAGTGTAATAAGAGCGCGCGCGTGTGCGCGTGTGTGTGTGTGCGTGTGTGCGTGTGTGCGCGGGCGCATGTGTGTGAAGTGAATGCGTGGGTGTGACACAGGAAAAATACATACATCAACAGACAAATAAATACCTAGCAAAACCCAACATATAAATCCAGATGCAATTCAAACATCCTTTTATAATACCGTATGTCTCTTTTGCTTAATATCTTATGTAAAGCACATTGAATTGCATTGTTGAAATGAGTTATACATTTGTATAGTCAACTTGCCTTGTCCTATGATGTTGATGACATCAGGGATCTCCATAAATGGGCATTACAACAGACCAATGTGTATCTACGCAGAGAATTGTGGATGTTCGGTTCCGGACAGACGCCGACACATTCAAAGACACAATTCACATTCAAATATGAAACAGGCAAGGTTGCAGCTCAATCTGAGCTCCATAAGTGAAGGATGCCAAAGTATAAAACATGTGAATAAAATGGTGTACCACATCACCATCAACACAATGTCATTGCCTGTTCACAGTTTTGGCCATATGTTACACACAGATATTGATTAATACATTCTTTGTTTGTGGACGGGCTGCACAGGCTGGGTTTTCCTCCTTTAAGTGCATCAATCAGGCAGCTACAGTAACACATGAGACAGAAAGCCCTATGGCTGGAAAGCCCCGACACAGAGTGAGGACAAAACCTACAGTAACCACATGATTTGCTTGATGAATAAAATATCAAATTTAGAAAGGTGCGCTTAGTGGAGCGTACAGTATCTCTGCCAGTAGCCATACCACAATGAAAACATAACCTCCCTCCTGGCGGAGATAATAATAACTAGAGAGGTTCAAGAGCCACATAAGCACATTGGAAGGCATGAAGGGTGCCCGGTCTATGACGTCTGTCATCTATGAGTATGACAGGGTTTTACAAACTGTTCCATGCCAAGGCCCCTGAATAGCCCCTGGTTGCGCCCCCCTATTGTGAAATGGCATAACAAAAACATGACAATAGCAAAAATAGCCAATGTTATTTTTGCTATTTTCTATTGTTTGGAACAATTCTGGCAACTAGCCGGTGCCTGAACGGGGGACCAGGTAAGTCTGGAACGATGCAAGTTGGGAACGCATGCCCAACTGCGTTATTTAATACCCATTTCAACAGTTGTCAGAGTACCCGTTGTACCTGTCCTTTTATGCCCATAAATGGAGATTCCTGTATGTGTCTGCCCGTGTCACGTTTATGTCCATATATGGAGTTCCGTCTGAGGCATGGCCAAATACAGGAAGGAGTCCAGGGCAGTCTATGACATCATTCCTACAGTATGACGTCATATTGATAACATCAGAGTCTTCCGAATATGGAGATTTGCAGATGTATCCATTTTTTTCGGAGATCCACTGATCCGACTGACCTTCCACTCGGCGCCGTTTGGGTCCATTTGGTTCCGTTCGTATACTGTCAGAGTGAAGGGGAGTCCTTGAAATGTATAAGTTTGAGAACCACTGGTTTAGAACTCGTTCTAAAACTCTCGCGTGCACATGGGACACGTGGTCCTCCTCATCTCGATCAGCCAGTGGTCAACACACTCGGTGTGGTAAGCATGAGAACATGGCAGGACCCTGAGCTTGTCCTTTTCCTTGTACTCGTCCAGGCAGATGGCGCACTCATCGTACGCGTCCCTTTTCTTGTACTTGTGGATCGGGAGTCTGTTCAGCCGGTCCTTGCTTCGTCGGCGGCGGAGATAGTGGACAAACACGTAGGTCATGTAAAGGAGAGATAGGATCGAGATCTGTGTGAACACCCGCATTATTAAAGTGCCGGGTCAGCGTGATATCGTGTCAACATTAACCCTGGGAGTACAGCACTCACACATTTATTATCCCCAACTCTTCCAAGTTGGTGTTTCACATCATGTGCGCTGATTGGAGTATTTTGATGATGTCACAGTTGCTATGGTTGCAGAAATCAAATTAAACCACTTAACTACTATTATCGGAACAACAACAACAACAACAATAATAATAACATGAATTAATAATAATAATAATAATAATATAATAATAATAATAATGATAATAGCTGAATGCATCACCCCTAGTTCCTAGCTGTGCTAGGGATCCTGGAAGGATTGATTGATTGAATACTTTATAAGTCAGAAATGTAAACAGCACGTGGTACAGTATGAGACATTAATGCTAAAAGGATAACACAAAATAGTCCTGGGGACTTGTATCCATTGTGGTCTATTCAATTCATTACCATAGCATAACACATTAATAATACAATAATACATGTCATCAACAAACACAAAACACTATATGTACAAAGGTGAAAAAAGGAAAAATAGATAGATAACCAGCTGTACTAGGGATCCTAGTGGGATAGAAAAACAGCAGCACTAGGTGTCCTGGTATAGGACAGAAAAAAGCAGTACCAGACTCCTGGTAGGACAGAAGCAAGCATTGCAGTGTTTATATGTACTAATGGAAATGGTGAGGTATCTGAGTAGTACTGTATGTCATAATACTAGGACCAGTGTTGCCAGATTCTGTGAGAGAAAAACAAGCAACCAGGCCTAGGAAAACCAGCCCAAAAGAAGCAACTATGGGCCACATGAGCACTTTAACATATACATCAGCAATTTGAAAATTGCAGATCTACAAGCTCCCAACGCGTCGCGATGCGACGCGTTGTGAGCTTGTAGATCGGCTATTTTCAAATAAAATCTTGCGGGGAAATTATACTAAGCAGATCTGGCAACCCTGACTAGGACGCTGTAAATACCTTATATCCTGAGGACTTGATGTGTACTCCTCTCTTGGTGAGCGTAGACTTCATCCTGATGAAGAAGGAGCGTTCCAGAAGGTTGTCGGCTGCCAGGAGGCTGGGGCTGGTCGACTCCACTGGGCAAAACACATGAAACACAATGCAGTCTTATATATCGTTGCTGTCAGGTGGAAACCTATTTCCAAAACCGTTGCTTTTTTATTATTACTTAAAAAAAACAATGTAAACAATAGTTAAAATAGCAGATCTATAACCTCACAACGCCTCAAGAGGCGAGGCGTTGTGAGCTTGTAGATCTGCTGTGTTCACTACTTTTGTGCGACTCTCTTGTATGATGAAGTAGGGCATTCATTTATGAAAAGAACATAAAACGTTGAAATAGGTAGATACGAGGTTTCTGCCCGACAGCAACGATATCCAAAGCTATCATTTCAACATGGAGTGTGTCAGGGTTGAACATAAATAAATAAATAAAATGAATGCACACATACAAATACGGGGAATGCTCTACTCAAACTGTTATTTGACTATTAGTTACCATAGTACAAGCAGGAAATTATCAGCTTGCCCGACATTGCCGAAGTTACCACAAAACGACGCACTGATCAGTGACACATCAATCAGCCTATTCACGTTTGCCGGGCTATTGCGTGGGTGAAATAAGCTCTCTCTTGAAATAATATGAGCTGCCGACTTGGAATTTCTGGTAAATATGTTGGTGCTATTTTGCATATGCATAGATCATAGATCGATGAGGGCAAATGTATAGTAGAGTTTGTTGAGCAATTTGGAAGGAAAAAAAAGACCTGTATTAAAATGATTCAATATAGAAACATTTTCAAGAGTTTAAAATACATCTGGAGGTGATCTTTTAAAACATTACGCCCGGCTCACCTACACCTCAAATTCCCTTCAAAGTTGTCCTCTCTACATCTGTCCTCAACTGAAGCCCTTCTAACTCGGCGCTGTCAAAGCCAGCATCATCCCTCAGTCAGTTGTGCTGACAGTCTGCCTGCTACAGCGGATCCTACAGGCCGCGGTGCGGGCAGAGTGAGTGGAGAGGCGGCCATTAGTGTGAAGGTGAGTGTGTCCATCCGTCAACATGTCTGCCATCAGACCTTTTAATCAAATGCATATTCATAAGCCCTACATTCATCTCCGACACTGATGGAGGACGAGACAGCCGGGAAACGCCCCTGTATCACCGAGGGATGGACAAACGCACGACGGACACACGCACGCACTCTCATGCACTCGCGCAAGAGCAAACACGCACATTATACAATACACACAAGCAAATTAATATGCAGCTTTGTTTGTATAAGTGCTGACACACACACACACACACACACACACACACACACACACACACACACACACACACACACACACACACACACACACACACACACACACACACACACACACACACACACACACACACACACAGAGATGTGTAAGCAAATGTACATAGACGTGTGCGTGAGTGCACAACACACACACACACACACACACGTACGTGAGTGATGTACGAAGGTGTGCGTGTGTGTGTGTTGTAGGTGTGACACAGGTGCATTTCTAAGATGAATTTTCCTTGAATGTTTGCGCTGGTGGGTCACTCACACAAACACGCATGATTGCATGCACCTACGCACGCACACACGCACATGCACACGCACACGCACACACGCACACACGCACACACACACACACACACACACACACACACACACACACGGTCAGTACAAACATGTCAATGTGTGTTATTGATGAGGTAGAGAGGACGACTCTCTACCTCTGAAAGTAATACTGTAAAAACCTCATCATTTACTCTCTCATTCTCTCCCTCCTTCCCCTCACTCTCTCCTTCTCTTTCACTCGTTTTCTTCTCCTCCGTCAGTCCGACTCTCTCCCTTTCTCGTTTCTCTTCTTTCACCCTCATATCAACTCTCTTTCCCTTCTCTCTCCTTTTTACCACTATGCCTCTATCTCCTCCCTTTCTCCCAATTGCTTTTCCCCTTTTCCATCCTCCTTTATCATGCCTCTCTCTCTGTCTCTCTAATGTCAGATGTGTAACAGTGTGGTTCTTGTCATGTTGATCATACCATCTGACTCCAGAAAAGAGAGACATGACTGACACACACACACTGTTGTAGAGGGAAGGAGAGAAAGAGAAAGAGAGAGAGAGAGAGAGAGAGAGAGAGAGAGAGAGAGAGAGAGAGAGAGAGAGAGAGAGAGAGAAAGAAAGAGAGTTTGTCCATCTGTTTGGCTCAGCTTGACACTACTCGTCCCACGACTCAAACAAACATACACTGACCTGCTAACGACCTCTGTGACTGATAGGAGGAATACGGTTCATGATTGGATCAAAAAAGATGGGGGCAGGGTTAATTGTGTTTGAGGCGTGCATGCCTGCGTGCGTGTGTGTTTGTCTCTGGGCATGTGGCTGAGTATACACTCCCACTTTGTATTTAAACCTATAGAGTATGATCTCTAATCCACTGAAATTAGATGAATAATGAAATGAATAAATTCAAACCTAAGAGAAGAGTAGAGGAGCGAACAGTAGAGAACATACAGCGAGAATGACAGAACCTGAGGCATACCGAGCAAGATAGACAGACAGACAGACAGACAGACAGACAGACAGAGCAGCAATCGGTAGCAGATTGATGTGAAACAGGATCACAGCAACACTCACACTGTAGACACAATCCTCTTTACTGCTACAATATAACACATGCCAATCCAACTGCGTGTGTGCGTGCGTGTGTGCACGTGCGTAACAATATGCGCGCACTCCGTGCAGATGTGCACTCACTCACTCATGCATGAACATATTGTTACAATGCACGTGCATGTCTGCAGTTATGCACATACATTTCCATATGCATTTCCCTGTACTGTCATACATCTACACAGTAAAATCATCAGTGTTAATTTATTCATTTCTATCTCTGAGAGTGTGCGCTTGTGTGTACTTAGGACTGAGCCTTTTTACTGTACGAGTTGTATTTTGTCGTATGACGTGTCGCTTGATGAAAGTAGCCAATCGGCTCTGTATGATGAAGTAATGCCTATCAACAGTTGGCAAAGAGGCCATTAACTTCCCATTTCCACTCCTATTACGATTTAGCCAGTGGCGGCTGGTGCCGTTTTCCCCAGGTAGTGCTACACAAACAATTAAGCCAACATGTGCTATGTTATCACACTAGTTTATTTTGATAAATGAAAATGTTTTTATTTGCATTTAGGCCCTGGCCTAGTAGTAATTAATTTGTGAAAGACAGACATAACTAATGGCATGACCAAAAATGATGATTATACAGTACTACACCTTTTTGTACTTATAGGCTAATAATAAAATGCATTATGCTGCTGTATAATATGATCCATATCCATTCACTGCAACAACAACAGCCAAAAACAGTTTTTGTTTTACAAGTTAGGCTATATTCTTTTTTACAATCTACGTAAGTATTTTGGTATGAAAACCAGCAGTCTTCATCCTTATATCATACAAACCAAACCCTGTGTAAATCCGGTGAGAACTCAGAGAGTTGTGGTGCTTTTCATGCCTTAATAAGCTCGGTTTATACTTCGACTCACGTCGGTATCGCCCGGCGAACATCGCTGATCTACTGTGGGCTTGTAGATCGGCGATACCGCCGTACGTCAAAGCATAACTCGGCATAGACATAACAGGCATACAAAGCGAAGCTTACGAGGCCAAATATGGTGGAATGAACAGCAGCAGTGAGTGCAGTTCTATGCGCTGGGCACTGCAGAGTGCAGACCTGCGCTTACGGAGGCCTGGTTCACTTGCACTGAAGAGTGAACAGCACATGTGCAACACTTAATATGGCGAGTCAATGGTAAAGATCTGTGCGCCCAGAGAAGTAAGTCTAAACAACGTAGAATGCTTTTTAAGTACATTTAATGGCAGATTATAGGAAACATTTTACTCACTATTAACTATATAATATTTACCTTGTTGGTTTGATAATTTAAAATGTACAGAGAATATATATTTTAAAGTAACATTTATTCCCAGAAGATCTAGGTTTGGGAGAGGTGGTGTGGCGCACTAGCGCCCCTCTATTGACGAGCTGCCACTTAATCCGTTCATGTATGCTGAAATCATCTGATACACCACTGGTTCTCAACCTGTGGGCCGGGCCTCGCATGTGAGGACATTGCAAGTGGGCCCCCAAATAATTGACAAAACACTTAATAACATACTAACAAAAAAACAAACCTTATGCATATGAACACTCCACTCTGAGTTAAATGAACACTGAGGACTTTACTGTGTGCCAATGCAAACATCCAGCACAAAGCATCCAAGACTATTCTCCGTCTCCCCCGCGCGCACGCGTGTGTGTGTGTGTGTGTGTGTGTGTGCTGTGCAACATGTTAGGAAGCAAAGTCGAGTGAAACATTCTCCATCGATTTGCTCTGAAGCTAAATGCTAACCTTTGTCTTTTCATTTGTCTTATTTGGCTACTCCTTCATCATAATTAACCACATACACACTCCCTGCGCAAACAAACACAAACACGCACACACATGTACAAGCGCACACGCACACGCGCACACACACACACACACACACACACAGGTCTTGTCCTAGCCTATCAGTTTAAATGAGCAGTTTGTTTTGACCTTCCTGGTTAAGTCAAGGTAGATAAACTAAATAAATGAACAAAGTGAATATATTACATATGCTAATGAGCACACACGCACCGCAATAAAACACAGACAGGGTTTCCATGGCAACCTATGTCTCTCTCCATCACGATAACAGCTAACCACTTAAGCCTGAGACGCCCCCACCTCCACACACACACACGCACACACACACATACGCACGCACGCACGCACGCACGTACGCACGCACGCACACACGCAGAGCTGCACCCGGGCTGTCCATCCAGTGTTGATATGGTAATAGAGGTGGAGAGGGCAAGTTCTTATCAATGACAGGTCACACACACACACACACACACACACACACACACACACACACACACACACACACACACACACACACACACACACACACACACACACACACACACACACACACACACACACACACACACACACACACACACACACACACACACACACACAGAAGCATGCTCTGGAAGCACTCACACACCGATGTGTGTGTGTGTGTGTGTGTGTGTGTGCGCGCGCACGCATGCGAGCACACACACACACACACACACACACACACACACACACACCCCTGATCAGTGCTGGCTACAGGAAATGTTCTGCAGTCACTCAATGCCGAGCTGAAATAACAGCACACACCAGGGCACACTTCTGTGTGTGTGTGTGTGTGTGTGTGTGTGTGTGTGTGTGTGTGTGTGTGTGTGTGTGTGTGTGTGTGTGTGTGTGTGTGTGTGTGTGTGTGTGAATGAGGATGGATTGTGTTTTGCTGAGTCCAGCTGCTCTGCTAACAGTTGTGATAATGAGAATGTATTGACTAGTAACATTCTCATATGCAACACACACACACACACACACACACACACACACACACACACACACACACACACACACACACACACACACACACACACACACACACACACACACACACACACACACACACACACACACACACACACACACACACACACACACACACACACACACACACACACTGTATGCTCGCAGGCACGCATGCACCCACACACATCACGTATACCTTTGTGTTCACGTGCGTTTTTAGACCAGAAGCTGGCATCTGTTGTTGTTCGAACCAGAAACATGTCGATATTTGAAGTCAAAATGTAATTTCAACGTCTGCATATGACACCTCGTGGCAAACATGTCACAATGCATTCCTCCTGACTCCGACTAATTCCGTGAATTCCGACGGCGTTGGCGCGAGACCATGCTGATCCACCATCTGCTGTCTCATTATGAAGAATGCATGGATTTAAAGCAAAATAAAATCCCACGCCTGAAAATCTTTGTCAGGCCATGTCCTAATCTGAGATTTGTGTGAAAGGAGCACCCCAGACTAGCACTCAGTTAACCCATTCAATCCGGGAACGCATCGGTGTCATTTTAGATTTGAGCTATTACCATTCTTTTATATATATTATATATACTTTGGCTATTTTTTTTTAAATCTTGAAATGTTGAACTCTTTGCTTCTGGAGGTCCTTGGAACAAAATATTTTACAAATGTTCGCTTTAAAAATATATATATTCAAAGATTTGCACATATTTTCCACGATTTTTCAAAAAAATATCTGCTATTTTTGAATAGTCAAAGAATTCTTAAAATGACACAGATGCGTTCCCGGTCTCAATGGGTCATCATCATTCTAAATCTATGTTGCTGCTGTTCAACAGGCAACCAGAAATCGCAGATTAACCTTTGCTTTTATGAAATATCTGAGGGTTTTATGGAAGAAGCTTCTGATCACGTATTCTATCGCCAATATGACCTCTTCAAATACTCTTTAATATTAATAGAACTAACAACTGAATATTATTTTCGCTGTGCGACTGGCTTCCATAGAAGACTTCAATGGAAGAAAATGACTCAAATCAGTCGTGGTGGCTGAGAACTTCAATCCATGCAAATGACATTTATAAAACGGGTATTCCCGATGCTTGATTCTGACTGGCTGAGTCCCCGTGCTGAACTACTCAATAAATATACACCCAGGACCACTTGTATCACCATCAATGCGCCTACATCTTGTTTACAATACTCACCGTGCCGTTCCATGGATGTATTCAGGACGTTCGGGATTTAGTTTTTCAGGTAAGAGGAGCACTACTTTTCCTCCTGTATACGTGCAAGGTTTTAAAAATCACTTTAAAACAAGGCAGAGACCATATGGCACTGACCACTATGTATGCTCTTTGCCTTAATGAACTTATTGCAACATGGAAGCTGACCCTGCAACTGCCAATCACAGACTTCAGTTGTTTATTATTTATCTCAAAGCCGTCTACTTTGTTCCAACTCAACACAATGTCATAAATAATAGGAGTCTGTCGACACAAGTTGCACTTAATGTCAGCATTATGATGAAATCGTGTTGCCACATAAATCAAAGCCTACAAGTACACAGTAAAATCCTCAGTTAAGGGTCCATTGGGTTACATTTGTGCACTCTCCCAGTGATATTTAAACTGAGGATTTTACTGTGCAACTGTCGGAAATATTCAGTATGTTTTGTTGTGTGCAGTGGTGGAAACTAACTAAGTACATTTAGTCAAGCACTGTACTAAAGTACAACTCTGAGATACTTTTACTTTACTTGAGTATCTTACATTTTCTGATATTTTATACTCCTACTCCACTATATCTCAGAGGCAAATATTGTATTTTTACTCCACTAAAATTATTTGACAGCTTTAGTTACTAGTTACTTTGCAGATTTAAACTATTATTACAAAACATACATTAACCACTTAAAGGACGACTTCAACCATTTTCAACCTATCTTTATATAATTGGTCCTCAATAATGCTCATGATAAAATGGTAAAAAATAAATAAACTCGGTCTGTGTGGTATATGGTACAGTACCATATTATAATGAGCATAAGTGAGGACCAATTATATGAAGATAGGTTGAAAATGGGTGAAGTCGTCCTTTGAGCCGAATTTAGGCTTAGCCTATATTGGAAAATAGCCGATCTTCAAAAAACTATTACTTTTACTTTGGTACTTCAAGTATATGTTGATGCCATTACTTTAGCACTTTTAGTCAAGTAAAATTACAACTTAAAGGACGACTTCATCCATTTTCAACCTACCTACATATAATTGGTCCTCACTTAAGGTCTTTACAGACGGGAAGTGGTGGACGCGGGCGTTACCGTTCGGATCAGCAGGGATCGCGTCGCGATCATTGTTGTTTTGTTCTCCTGCGCGGTGCGTAATTCCTTTTCTCATTGATAAGGAATTACATAGGCGCGTCGGCCGCTTCCCGTCTGAAATGACCTTAATGCTCATGATAATATGGTGCTATTTTTGTCTATTCACTCTTAGAGGAGGGCTGTGGACAGTTTAGAAACTCGCCTACCAGTGACATCATCGATGGGGAATCCAAACTAATAGAAACTGCAGGCTTTCTATTCCTGCGAAGTTAGCATGCTATTTATGGAAGCCATTATTTTCGCGTTAATACAAATACAATTCATATTTTAATAATATTGTTAGGAAAAAAAAACCTACCTCACTCTATAATTATTTTAAAATTCTAAAGCATACATTTTTTTTTGAATACTCCTCTACAGTAAAAGTACCTCAAACAGTACAGTATTTAAGTAAATGTACTTTCCACCACTGCTGGTGTTTAGGGTCAAAAAAGTTAGTTAGTCTATTTTGATGAAATAATCCATAAGAAATACAGATCATAGCCAGTCTACAAGTAGTCAATAGAATAATGGTTGAGAACATAAACAATAGTTGCAGCCATACTGTTGTTCACCTCCAAGAGAGCTACACAGTGTCATCCTGTAAGTAATGGTTTACCCATGGACACACACAAACTGTCATCTGAAAACACTGTTAGTTTGTTGTCATGAAATTGATCCATTTGGATTTACAGATCTGAAAACACTTTGTAGGTGAGGAAGGATGGTCTGTACAGAAACTACAATATTAATGGCACTGTAAATGGTTGTATTGTTTGAACATGCTTTATGGCAGGGGTGTCCAAACTTTTTTCCCCCAAAGGGGGCCATATTAGAAAAATATGAAAATTCCATATAGGGCAGACTGCATCTCCTGTCATACTGTACCTTTGGACCGTAATAAAGTCGCATATAAATGCATAGCATTTCAATTATTTCACTACAGTGCAATAGCTTTTTGTTGGCAGTGTGTAACCAATTGTAAGACACAAATCTGTGCTGTGAGCAAACCAAAACCAACCTTTATTTCAGACTTTTCACATACACCATTGCTAAAAAAACAAACAAATAGCAAAAGTAGCAGATCTACAAGCTCAAATTCAAGCTTGTGGATCTGCTACTTTTGATGCTTTTGTGTGACGCTGTAGTATGACGTAGGGCATAAAAAAACACAAAAAGTTAAAATATGGAGATAAGCGGTTCCTGCCAGACAGCAACAACAGGAATCCCCGGGCCATATAAAATCTACTCTCGTGCCACGATTGGCCCCCATGCCGAACCTTGGACATGTGTGCTTTATGGGATGGTCTGCACTAAGATGACTATACTATTACCTCCCTAAATGTTTAAACTTGACCTGCCACATGTTATTTATGGGGCCAGGCTTCCAGCATGGACCCATATTGTTATTCGCATTATTCCATTTCTTCTTCTTCTTCTTCTTCTTCTTCTTCTTCTTCTGCCACTTTTGGCAGTTCTGGCTGAACCGTGCAGTCGCTTTTTATGAAACTCGGCCATATGATAGATGGTCATGAAAAACGATCAAAAAATAAATCTCACAATCTTTCGTCAAAAGGTGGCGCTATAGCACTCAGTTGAAAATGACAACTTTGAACAGGTACAACTCATGCCCTGTTTCACCTACAGCCATGAAACTTCGATGCACACATGCGTCTCCTCATGCTGAACAACTTTCACACTCTCACTTTTGACCTCTGACCTTTAGATCTCCCACCATTTTGAATTATATGAAAAACAGTTAAAACCTATCTCCTCCTGGGATTTTTGAGTAATCTGCACGAAACTTTTTACACATGAACTTTGGACCTATACCAAAAAACTTTTGCAAAATATCTTCCATAAGTGAAAAAATGAAGCTTTAATGAGCCAATGAATATTGCAGTTTTATGACAATTATTCATCTGCCCCTAACACATACATGCAGACTTACCATTCTTTGAAACTTTGCAGAAATGTAAAGGGCCATTCCAAATATCACTGAAACCAATCTTACTCCAATTGGTCAAACGGGGGCGCTATAGCAATTTTTTGAAAATTGAAACTTTAAACAGGCAAAAGTCATGCCTCGTTTGGCCGACAGCCATTAGACCTGCTTACACATGTGCCTTGACTAATGAGGAACACATCTATCACGTTGACCAGTAAGCACCGCCCTTAGATTGTCCGCAATCTTGAGCAGTTTGAAAAACACTTAAACCCAGGATTTTTCAGCTATTTGCGTGAAACTGTATGATCTGTGTGATCTCCCTTTTCACAGGTTCTTGTCTGTTGGTGGCTTCTCGCTTAAATGTGTGCCCCACAACCTGAAGGTCACCAGTTCAAGCCTCACTTGGTGCAGACTTCATCTAAGTTGCATTTCACACAACATGACTATCAATGAATACATCTGCAATTGTTAAAGATAACATGAAATACTTAATTGAGTGTTTTTTACATACAGCTGATCTACAATCTCACAACTTTTCAGATAGCAATGAGAGTATCTTTTTTCAATGTATAACATACTTCATTGTGAAAATAGCCAATGTACAATCTGACAACTTTTAATGGTTTGTGAGCTTGTAGATCGGCTACTTTCACTAATTTTGGTTCTGAGGAGATGTACAATTTCTTCATTGGTAAATGGTTTGTGAACGAGTGATCTTAGTGTTAGTGAAACAGGGGCTTGGGTCATGACAGAAGGCAAGAGTTTGTGATCCTCAACAGACAATATCAGCCTGGACAAAGATATAGCACTATAGGTAGTGTTGCAGCTACCTAAGAGTGCTTCATGACCGTAAGGTTGCCGGTTCAAGCCTCACTTGATGCAGACTCATTTAAGTTGAAATGCAAAAAACATGACTCAATCTATTCCGTTTCCATGGCGCTCTCTCTCTCTCTTCAATCTATTCCATTTCCATGTCTTTCTCTTCAATCTATTCCGTTTCCATGTCTCTGTCTCTTCAATCTATTCCATTTGTCTCTCTCTATGTCTCTTCAATCTATTCCGTATCTATCTATCTCTCTATATATATCTCTATATATATCTCTATATATCTCTCTCTCTCTCTCTCTCTCTCTCTCTCTCTCTCTCTCTCTCTCTCTCTCTCTCTCTCTCTCTCTCTCTCTCTCTCTCTCTCTCTCTCTCTCTCTCTCTCTCTCTCTCTCTCTCTCTCTCTCTCTCTCTCTCTCTCTCTCTCTCTCTCTCTCTCTCTCTCTCTCTCTCTCTGAGGGGTGGCCATAGCTGAGTGGTTAGTGAGCCCGCCTAGGGAGCCAGAGACTCTGCTTGCCCCAGGTACGATTCCAGGCCAGGTCAGCAAATGTGTCGATGAAATGAAATTTGTCCCTGAGCAAGACTCTTAACCCCTAATTGCTCACAGGCACTCATTGGAAACAAGACCGCAAGGACTTTCATGAACTGACCTGTTAAAGGAATTATCATTTCTCTTTCTCTCTCCTGGCCCCATATTATCGCTGCTTGCAGCTATATTTTGTTATTGCATTTCCATTTGTAAAGGAGTTCATGTAATAATAGTAAAAAAACTAGTTCTAAATACACACGGTATAGTCTTGTCATTTTTGCACCACGGAAGAGGTTTCACTCACTTTTGAAGCCCCCCCTAAAAAAGTTACTGAGTACATTTAAATTAGCAACCTTTTTTTTCTTAATACATTTTTACTCAATAGATAAGTATTTTTACTTGTTCTGCAAAAGAATACAAAGAATAATAATGTGTTATTTACAATGAAAAGTGTAGTCCTGAAATTCTGAAAATGAAATGGAAAATGAAAAACTAAACTTTGTTTCATCGTAATACAGTTCAAACACATAACATAGTAAACATACTATGTATACAGCACATACATAATGCGTGTGCGTGCGTGTGTGTGTGTGCGTGTGTGTGTGACATGTGTACATTATATGTCAGCCTGTAAATGCATAAATCAGTGTATTCTTTTGTATGTTGACTGACGGGCTTGTTCCACTGGGTACATATGTGTACATTTGCATGTGTGTATATGATTATAAGTAAGTGCATCTATACGTACAGTGTGAGAACGAGAGAGATGGCAGATGTGTGTGTGTATGTGCGTGTGTGTGTGTGTGTGTGTGTGTGTGTGTGTGTGTGTGTGTGTGTGTGTGTGTGTGTGTGTGTGTGTGTGTGTGTGTGTGTGTGCGTGTGTGCGTGTGTGCGTGTGTTGTATGTTAGTGGTGTGCCGGTGCACTCGCTGTTCAAGCCTGACTGAGTCGTTTGATCGTTGATTGGCCCTGACAACGTTTAATCTTAAAAAATTGAAAGAAATGAATTAATATGCAAATTCGGAGCGGCTTTGTAATAAAAATGTCCTTGGGAGGGAGGAGAAAAAAAACTGGGCAGGAAAAAAGAAAAAGAAAAGACAGACGGCAATGAGAAAGAGAGAGAGAGAGAGAGAGAGAGAGAGAGAGAGCGAGAGCGCGCGAGAGAGAGAGAGACGCATACACACACAGACAGACACACAGAGGGGGGGGGGGGACATGAGGTTTCCCAGGAGGAGGATATGGAGGAGGTGTACAGGACTGTAAATTATCCACCTCCTCCCACCATCTCTCTCTCTTTCCCTCTCTCTCTCTCTCTCTCTGTGGTGTTTTCAGTCAGACAGAGGTACACAGGTCCTACAGGAAATCAGTGAGCTGCTCTGAGTCTAGAATAATTATGATTGAGAGAGAAAGGGGAGGGGGGGGTGAACAGAACCCTTCTCTCTCTCTCCGTCAGTTTTTCTGTCTCTCTTTCTCTTACTCCCTCTCTGTCTCTCTCTCGTTCTCTCTCTCTCTCTCTTTGTTATTCACTTTGAATTAATGGGATTAGATTCCCCCTCTCACTTCTACAGACACACACAGGAGCACACGCGCATGCAGGCGCTGGCACACACACACACACACACACACACACACACACACACACACACACACACACACACACACACACACACACACACACACACACACACACACACACACCTTTCCACATCAGCACCTTTCCATCAACGGCGCGCACCGCGCGTATGTGTGTGTGCATTTGTACGTACATGTGAGTGCCAAAGGATGCTGGAATGAGCCTGCAAGAGTGTGTGTGTGTGTGTGTGTGTGTGTGCGTGTGCGTGTACGTGTACGTGTACGTGTACGTGTACGTGTACGTGTACGTGTACGTGTACGTGTACGTGTACGTGTATAAGTGTGCGTGTGCCTTCATGTCCCTCTGCATCTGCATGTCTTGGATGTTTACAAATTAAACAATTTCAGCTCACGACTGGGGGGGACGGCAAAGCCTTCATTTACGATGGCGTCGTGCGGGCGAAAACAGCCGACCTACAAGCTCGCAAAGCGACGACGTGCCGACGCCGCCGTGCGACAAACTATACGAACCGGGCTCAACCACTTAAACCCCATATGGTTGAGCGGAGTCCCTCAGGGCTCTATACTGATGTCTGTTTTTGGTTCTGTTTTCTGTTATTATGCGCAAACATAGCCGATCGACAAGCTCACAAGAGCTTGTCGATCCGCTATTTTTTCGCGAAAGCTTTCCGCACAATACGGATGCTGGGCATTATGTGGTTTAGGAGGAGAGGAGGAGAGAAAGAGATGAAGAGGAGGAGGAGGAGGAAGAGGAGGAGGTACAGTTGGGAAAAAGAGGTTTGTTTTGTAATTCTGCCTGTGCCTCGGTCTGTCTGGAGGGACGGAGCTTCTACAAGACACAGATTAACAAGAACAAAGAAAGCAGGTGGCAAGGCACCTTGTCTCTCTCTCTCTCTCACACACACACACACACACACACACACACACACACACACACACACACACACACACACACACACACACACACACACACACACACACACACACACACACACACACACACACACACACACACACACACACACACACACACACAGGGATCTAATTATCAATTGAGAGGTGGAGGCTCAGGAGAAACTTTCTCTCCTGTTTGAAGGACAAATGTTTAATTAAAAAGAACAACTCACCTAACGCTCATCGTTGGACAATACCCAGAGAAATGTGCCTGTCCATGAACATTTCTCTATCTGCATGTGTGCTGCGTGTGCGTGCGTGTGTGTGTGTGTGTGTGTGTGTGTGTGTGTGTGTGTGTGTGTGTGTGTGTGTGTGTGTGTGTGTGTGTGTGTGTGTGTGTTACTAGACTTGTGAGGACCGAATGTCCCCACAGGTATATAGTAGAATCTGTTGTGAGGAGGATTTTGCTGGTCCTCACAAGAAAAAATGCTGTTTTATGGATAAAAAAACATATATGTAGATATTCAGGTTGTGGTTAGGATTAGACATTTAGAGGTTAGATTCAGGTGTTAGGATTAGAGTTATCCCCATTTTATACATACTGTAGTTGTGCGGCAAAGTCACACACCGAAAAATACAAGCTCACAAGAAAGCTGAGCATGGAGATCGGCTAATAACAATAATTATTGTTCGGCTATTTTCCGTTATTTTCAATGCCATCCTAAAATGTTGAGGTCCTCACAAGTATAGTAATACAAACGTGTGTGTGTGAGTCCATTACTCTATCTGCATGTGTGTGTGTGTGTGTGTGTGTGTGTGTGTGTGTGTGTCTATCATGCGTCTGTGGGTGTCTACTACCGTGGAAATCCATGTGTGTGCGTCTGCACAGTCGAATACACAATGTTAATTCAACTCCGTCTCCGACAGTGCTGCAAATGCAGCCAAATGGACCCACAAAGGTCCCTTTCGGTTCCACTTGTACGATCTCTTGAGTTACAAATGGATAAACGAACACTGAGGGTTTTTACTGTGTTAGCTCGCATGAATCTATCAGTCTCCGTGTGTGTGCGTGTGTGTATGTGTGTGTGTGTGTGTGTGTGTTTGTGTGTGAGTGTGTGTGTGTGTGTGTGTGCTAACTCTCAGTGGGACCGTGTATCATTGTCAGGCGTGTGTAATAACGTAGTAGCGTTGGGGGGGGGGGGGTGAGTGTGTAGCGCTGATAACTAGCTAAATGACTGAGACAACCAAAGGCACACGGGCACAAGACAAAAGCGGCTGCTCCGACAAGGTCGAAGTAACCTCTGGTGAACACTGCTTAGACCTGCACAACAAACTGAAGCAGACACTCTGTAATTGGCTTAACGAGTGGAGTATAATACCCAGCAGATAAGATGGACATGCGGAGCAAATTAGCAAGTTAGAATAGGCCTAAAAGTATCCACGCAATTAGCAACTAAGCGCAGCGCACGGGCTACCACCGAGGCTCCCGAGGTCCAGACCTCGGTAACGTCTCCTCTAATATATTTCTTTTATTTATTCATTTTTTGTATTTTTTTTTTTTTTAATGGTAATAGCGCAGTACTCCAAAGTGCTTTGCAACAGTGGATCTCAAACTTTTTCATGTCAAGGACCCCCAAATTGATCTGTATTTGGCCGTGGCCCCCCATCTGATTTTTTTTTTGTGCAAGGGACCCCCAGAAGAGAATATTTGTGTTAAAAATAACTAGGGTTTTAGTTAAGCCGTCGTGTGTTTATTATTACTGTTTATTCCTATGCTTTTATGATTATTGTTATGGTTATTATATTTAATAACACTGCAGAGAAATCTCTGAATAGCACTTTACGGTTGATAATTCATCATCATTTTACGCGCGTGTATAGATTTATTAGTCTAGATTGTAGGAAATCAATATGAAAAGTATATAACCTTCTCCACACCGCCACCTCTCTTGAAGCCAGTTATAAATTGTCTCTGTCGGGTGGAAACCTCATATGTTCAAAACCGTTACTTTTCAGGATTCAAAGTAGCAGATCTACAAGCTCAAAAACGCTTTTCGGGCCACGTTGTTTCGAGCTTGTACATTACTCTTGAGTGTACTACGCCGTATGACACAAGAAGTTAACCCATTCAATCCGGGAACACATCTGTGTCACTTTAGATTTCTTTGGCTATTCAAACATAGCAGATATACAAGCTCATAGTGCGGCAAGCTCATAGTGCCGCACTATGAGCTATTATTATTATTATTATTATTTTTTTATATTTTGGGATGGGGTCTGCGGCCAAATACATATAATTTTAGGGATCTTTTTAACCGTTAGGATTTAGAAGATTTAGAAAACATTTGTAGAACCCCCAGAAGCAAAGATTTGAGACACAAATGTTCGCTTTAAAAAATATTCAAAGATTTGCAAACATTTTCATGATAAAAAAAAAAAAAGCAGATCTACAAGCTCATGGCGCGGCACTCGGTGCCGCGCCATGAGCTTGTATATCTGCTATTTTTGAATAGCCAAAGAAATTTAAAAAATGACACAGATGCGTTCCCGGTCTTAATGGGTTAAAATATGGAGATAAGAGGTTTCTGCCCACGACAGCAACGGAATCTACCATGGCTATGACGACCCTGATAATGGAGCCCACATTTTAAGGACTGTTTCACCTCTATTGGTTGTGAGTTTTATAACTGGTTATTAACAGCTAACTGATAGGCTTAAAATCCACTATAAACCAATGGAGTCATGTCCGTCATGTCACATTAAAACGCCAATGAAATAAATGATGCTGTAAATCAAACTGATGAATGTGTGAGGAAGAATATAGTTGTTTCACTGTCCCAGAAGATATTGTAGCCTATATAAAATGCAATGGGTGGCCAGAGATAAGTAATGAACACAATAAACAGATGTAACCATATTATATTAAAAAAGTAAAAAAAAACAACACCAAAAAAAACCCAGAGAGCATTCACATTTGTTAATGACTGAACATTACTATATTGACATTAATTAATAATTACACAATTAGGGACACCAGGTTGAGAGTGGTTATTCCGTCAACCATATAACATTTCTAATATGGTTCCCAATCCAAACCATCCATTAGAAAAGGAACAGTGCTTGGGTGTGTTTCTATCAAATCATTTTTTAAGTATACCTTCTTAAGTATATCTTCTTTTTTACACTATAGCAGGGGTCTTCAACATGTTTCAGGCTAGGGCCAATCTGAGACAGAGATGAAGCAGGGACCCCCACTACATATTGTATAAAATCGCGATGCAGATTAAAATTGTTCATAGATTTCATCAATAGCTTCACAGACTTGTTTAACAGCACTATCATCAGTGTTGTGTAAATGAATGTTCTTTTGTTTATATGTTATCTTTTATATTAATATGTTGGTTCATGTTGACGTGCATTGTCAGACATTTAACCACTTGAATTAGTAAACCTACCCTCAATTAGTAAACTTGACCTATGGCTCTGTACTTGGTCTGCTCTTTTTTGCCTCTACACCAAATCTCTTCTCCGAAAATGGCTAATCTACAAGCTCACAACATGCTTGTAGATCGGCTATTCTCAGCAAATAGTAATGCATAGGGATGCTAAGGTTCAAGTGGTAATTCCTAGACAAAGATTTGGCGGCGCCCCTGTAGTAACTCCCGAGGGCCAGCTAGGGATCCCGAACCACCTGTTATGACCTATGCTCTATAGCCAGGGGTGCACATAACTGGTGCGCAGGTGCGCATGCGCACCCAAAATAAAAAATGCGCACCACATCAGGCGACGCGAGGCGCTTTTGCGCACCAACAGCTGGGACAGGAATTTCCAAGCTTTTATTTTTTAGCAAAACTAAAAAATAAAAGCCTGGAGATCGAGGCTAGGAATTTACTTCCTGAAGCCACACTCACACAATCACTCTAAAGCACCCGTCGGTCGGGCGTATGTACAGCCATTAGGCACAGGGGTAGAGATATGACTCGCGTCGCCTCGCATCGCCTCGCATTGCCTCGCTGCGTGCACGCAGCCAGCAGCTGCTGTTAGAGGCACTCGTCACCGATGATGAACGCACCGTAATGGTGCAAAATATGCCGTGAACGTCCCAATCTGGCGGATAAAAACAGCGCAGCAGCACAGGGCACCAACCTTGGGGGCTTTGTCTAACAGCGTGAGAAAAAAAAAAAACGGCGAAAATCGGCGGAATTTAGAAGCAGAGCGTCCTTTTTTTTCTGACATAGAATTTCAATACTAGTCATTAAGCTACTAATATAGACTGAAGTAATTAAAGCGGGTCATGTTTGCATGTTTGGAATTGTAATTGTAGCTGAAATCAATAATATATCCGTAATCTGATATTAACCTGCGGGCCGCATTAAGTGAAGGTGGGGGCCGCATGTGGCCCCCGGGCCGCTAGTAGCCCATGTGTATGCTCTATAGTGTTATCTGTGGCATTTACTTTAAGCATAATCCTCTGTGTGTTTCCATTTGTGTGGCGACAGAGTGAATCTCATGCTCGTGTTTCATACATGTACAGATTATAGTGAATATGAAACATCACTTCACTATCACTACCGCATGGCTCATATATCTCTGGTTTTATATCACGAAACACCATCAACACCCTATTAAGTACTGTCACAACATTTGAGGTGTGCCTGTGCGTGTGCGTGTGTGCGTGTGCGCGCGCGTGTGTGTGCTTAACATGGCTGTGATGTGTGTCCCAGCTCAATAAACCACAACAAATTCTAGCATCTACTTACTTTAACCTGATGAACACAATGCCATTCCTATTTTTGTCTATAAGAGATTTGGGTGTAGAGGGAAAAAATGGAGGAGGACCAAGGATAGATCCCTGGGGGACCCCCAGTAAACAAATTAGGGTTCAAGTGGTTAACTGTACGGAGAACATCTGAGAGAGAGTATATCGTTGCGGTTGTCTGGTATGATATGACAATAGCATTTACACGGGGAAAATATATTCATCACAAACGACAATAATGAATTTGTTTTATTTCACTATGGAGTCGAGTTCCTATTTTCCCTAGGAGGACAGCGGAAGATTTATGAATATTTATTGAGCCCAGTGTCCTCGTGGACAAAATAGCCAACACGAACAATGCATATGAATTCCTTTTATTTTACTATGCGGTCGAAGGTTTTTATTTATTTATTTATTTTATCCCTAGGAGGGCCAGGGAAGAGTTATGAATAATGAATGAGTCGAGATGTCCTCGTGTTCTGAGTCATCCAATCATGTCCCAAACAAGGCAGGCGCGCCGACAAAAGCGAGCTGGAAGCCCCGTGAGGCGTACCCAGAGCAAGGCGTTTGTCCAGCGAGTTTACCCATGATGCCCAGCAGCCCAATGCCCGCATTGTCGGTTCGGTGCCGTCCGAGTTACTCAACGTTAGGGTGGGAATTAATTAGAGTGTATTTTTGAAACGACACATAGTACTTGACAATGACCGGACAAGGTTGACTTGTACAGTAGAATTGTTGATATGAAACGTATCTTCGGTTCCGGAAAGTTGACATTTAATGGATCCATGTTTTTTTCCCAGAAATGTAATTGCCAACAGCTTTGTCTGTCATTAAAACCAAAATGATTGGATGCCTTGTGGCTCAAAACGATGATTGAATGCCTGGTGGCTCAAAGCGTATAAAACACGTTTTAAAGTACATAACTGTAACAAGGGACTACTGAAAAGTAGACCAAATGGAAGATTGTGTTTTCATTCTGAAGGTGGCATTTAGTGTCCCGGACGAGTGGTATGCGGTGAGAGGCTCCAGGCTGCAAAAACACCTGTCACTGAAACAGTGTAGGACAGATAGACATTAGGAAAGCAGAGAGGGAGACAGTGTAGGAGAGATAGACGTTAGGAAAGCTGAAGGAGAGACAATGTAGGACAGATAGACATTAGGAAAGCTGAAGGAGAGACAATGTAGGACAGATAGACGTTAGGAAAGCTGAAGGAGAGACAATATAGGACAGATAGACGTTAGGAAAGCTGAAGGAGAGACAATGAAGGACAGATAGACGTTAGGAAAGCTGAAGGAGAGACAATGTAGGACAGATAGACGTTAGGAAAGCTGAAGGAGAGACAATGTAGGACAGATAGACGTTAGGAAAGCTGAAGGAGAGACAATGTAGGACAGATAGACATTAGGAAAGCTGAGAGACAGACAATGTAGGAGAGACAGACAGTATGAAAGCTGAGACAGAGAAACAAGACAGAAGGCTCGATCTGGTGGGATCTGATCCCAGATAAACGGGAGTATGTGGACATAATGCCTGATTTATACTTAGTTGCACACCGATGTCCCTACACCCAAAAAATAGCAGATCTCCAAGCTCCCAAAACCTATAGCAGTGTGACACGTTGTGAACTTGCATATCTGCTATTTTAGGTGTGGGACACCTTCAGCGTAATAAAGCACTTAAACCCCAGCATCCGTATTGTGGGGAAAACCTTCGCAGAAAATAGCCGACCGACGAGCTGTGAGCTTGTCGGGCGGCTATTTTCAGCGAATATATTTCACGTAGAGCGAAAACAGAAAAGTTACTAGTGTAGAGCCCTGAGGGACTCCGCTCAACAACGTAGGTATAAGTATAACTCAGGCTTCAGAGTGTTGGTAATAACTGTCACTTTCCTTATCTCCAGTCCATATGGAAAGTTTTTAGTCATTTAAAATTAACACACTTAAAAAAAGAAAAAAAAATGCTTCATCATTGTGGAGTATTATTCGTAGATTGATGAGGGGGAAAAAGTGAGTTGAATCCAATTTAAGATGAGTCTGAAACATGACAAAATGTGGGAAACTTGAAGGGGTATAAAACCTTTTCCCTGGGCATTGGATTTCTATCCATATCTGCAGACAATAAGGCTGGACACACACACAAACACTCGCACGTACGCACACACACTTTATACAGTAAGCCTAACTGTTATATATACTCCCACAGGCATTGCCCGCACGCACACTCACACACACACACACACACTCACACACACGCACACACACGTCTCTGCAGCATAAGGCATTCATCACAGGCAGATGTATTGTCACTGAAAGTTTAATTGCGTAAACACTTTGTAACTGTCCTGTCATATTTCTTGTCAGAGAGACACTCTCCCTCCCTCTGTCTCTGTCTCTCTCTCTCTCTCTCTCTCACCCTCTCTTTCTCTCTCTCCCTCACCCTCTCTCTCTCTCTCTCTCTTACCTGGTTCACTATCGCTATGGATGGTAACTATAATTGAATTGCTACCACTGAATCACTGACACAGAAGCAGCTCAGGAGGAGGGGGTGTGTGTGTCTTTGTTTATGTGCCTGGCTGTGTGGAGGAAGTTGTGGCGTTCAGGAGAGGAGAGGAGATGTTGTGAATAGAATTTGTCTCCTATCAGACAGATGACACATTTGTGACAGGGAGGAAAGGAGAAGCGATAATTTTGTAGTTTACTGCAAAGGAGGAGGTTTGGTGCGAGAGGGAGGGGGAGAGGGGCAAAGGACGACGAGTTAGAGGGAGGAGGGGACTGTTTTCAGGCTCCTCTTATCTCCTTTCACTGATAGGAATACTTTATGAAAAAATAACCACACCTCAGGGTTACAATTGGAACCAAATGGAAGGCCATTGAGTTAACACTAGATTTGACTGTGCATGCTCATGCGAGTGCACAAACACCAACACAAACACAGATGTTTACTCACATACACATGACGTGCACATAAA
>NC_139957.1:11678558-11683558 GCF_963454915.1 Gymnoscopelus microlampas
TCAGCCATAAACTGTCAAGCAGAGAAGCTTTTTGTTGCCATTCCATTGCTTCAGGCAATTCAATTGCACAGTAATTCACAGTTTCAACAATAGGCCTCCATCTCAGCCCACAAACAACCAATTCACAACAATGCAATCAACAAAACAACTTGCAACCCACTGTTCCAGTCGCACTGATCAGACACACTTGTTTATTATTTTCCTTTGCATTACATGAGGAGCATACAATGAAGTTTGGAGCAACAAACTGTTCCAGCGATTTCCATAAACACTGCTGATTTCCCCCAAACTTAGACAATCCTTATTTCATGGATTTAAACTAACATCTATCATATCTGATCTGTTCATTCCATAAAACATGATATACACCCACTGCAAGTGGATCATTTTATTCAGTGTTTCAATAACAGTTTTGATGTTGGAAAGACTCGGCCTGTTATAGCGCCACCAGGAGCCAAAACAAATGTTTTGATATTACTACTTCCTTACTTAATCCTCTTTGTCCCAAGCTTTAACGATCTGCCTCCATCGGGACGTGTCTGTTTTGATATTACTCCTACAGATTTTGTCCAAACATCATGCAAATAGGTAGGTACACATTATCTCTATAGTCATGTGAATAAGACGGATCTGTCTGATTTGTCATATTCCATCCTGACTGGCTAAGATTGGCTTCCAAAGTTTGCAGGAGTGGCCCGTTTTGAACAAAAATGCCTCAAATCATGAACGCAGAGTCCGATTGCCGTGAAAAATTGTTGGCCCACAATAAGCCACCTGCCCTGGTGGAGACCTGTGCTCCGACGAGCACATTTTCTAGTTTACCGTTTCCCTCTATACCCGCAGTTATCAGCCACTGAAGCAGTGTGGTGCTGTTTACTGTACCTGCATAAACACACTGCCCTCTCACTGTGACAGTGTTAAGAGAGACAGACCATATACAATCTGAGATGGAGACAGTGTAGGAGAGACAGACAGTAGGAAAGCTGAGAGGGAGACAGGAGAGACAGACAGTAGGAAAGCTGAGAGGGAGACAGTGGAATACAGACGGTTGAAAATTCTAAGCTGGACCACAGGAGAGAACATTCTGATGGGATCTGAGGCAAGTGCAGCAGAAATACATATATTGTCACTGTCGGGTGGAAACCTTGTATGTCCAAAAACGTTACTTTACATGAAAAAAAGAAAGAAAAATAGCCTGTATTCCAATGGATCCAATGTAGTTATTTAGTCACAAGCTCTTGTTATTACTTTTCATTGTTGGTTACAAAACCCACAGACACACTTTACCAATTTCGCTTTGTGATTCAAATGCACACAAATAAAATGGTCACCACGTACCACGATTGCGACATGTTGTGAGCTTGCAGATCGGCTGTGTTTTTTGTGCGACACTGTAGTATGACGAAGAAGGGCATCCAGTTAGGGGGGAAAAAGAGATACGAAATATGGAGATAAAAGGTCTCTGCCCGACAGCAACGATATGTCAGGAGGCAAAGGTCTGAAGTGCAACACCTTGGAACAGACGCTACAGCTGAGCAGAACACTGTAAATAATGTAGTGTGTGTGTGTGTGTGGGTGTTAGGACTGACATCTGACACGCATGTTAGCCAGCAGCACCTCGTCAGGGAGAAAACTTGTATCTCCATATTTCAACATTCTATGTTTTTTTCTTAAATTAATCAGTGTCCCACAAAAGTAGTGAAAATAGCCAATCTAAGCGCACAACGGGCGAGCTTGTAGATCGGCTATTTTCACTATTTTAATATGTTTAAAAAAAAGAAAGAAAAAAAGAAAAGGAACGGTTTTGGACTTACAAGGTTTCCACCAGACAGCCTGGTTTCAGTGAGAGAGAGACCGCAGAAGGCCATCGATAGCCAGAGGCTTTCTATTAAATCACACCCGTCACCAACAACAGGCCGGTTTGAAACCCCCAATACCGACAGGGAAACGTCAGTGCCGGTGAAGAAGACTCTGCCCTTCCCCCAATTTAACTGTTATTTCATCACTCTTGGGATCAGCAAAACTTCACCAGACAAATAAAGGTTTTTACCAGCTTGTGAAGCAAGCTGGTCTATATTCAGTCGCTGCGCTAGTCGTGACTTATTCATGACTTTCTCCGCATTGGCTGTCCTTTAAGCCAATGGGAAGTCTGCAATGCCTTCCCATACTCTGAACGGGTGTAAGAGCTCCGGTCACAGAATTCAGCGCAACACTCACTAATTTACTGTCGCCAACTATAACCTGCTTATAACACTGTATTATAGTTGTAAGAACTAATAAATACTCATAATTCTTTAGAACAATAATCATGACACATTATGACAAATTCTATGATGACTTATAAGGTCAGTCTTATAAGACTGTATAATTAAAGGTATAAGCAATCATAATTAAATAATAACTCATGAGGTCAAGTATTTATAATACTGTACTTCATAATTACACAACATGTTTTATAATGTGTTATTATGAGTATTTATGAGTTCTTATAACAATAATTATACATTGTTATAAGCAGATTATAATGCATTAGACGTAGACATAGGATTGTTTCCAATAAAAAGAGAGAGCAAGAAAATATAGCACTTGTAGTTCAGTTATTTTCACTATTCATCACATGGCAAAGTATACACTGTTGTAGGGTTTAGGTGGTTAATCAAACATCACATTTGATGTGAGATAGAGTGATAATTTTCCCAGGCCACTTCTTCTATACTCTTGAGTTCTTGTGCATTTCTCTCATATCATATCGATCAATACAAGACCTCAAATATTTGAAATATTGAGATCTAGAAGGGGCATTTCTCATAACGAAACACCATCTACCGTTCGCATAAGTCTGCCGCGCACGTATGCATTTGTCTTGAACGTTAATGAGAGCGTTTACACGCAGAGCGATAATTTGATCACACCCCGATTAAGGCAATACTCTGATTAAATATAAATGGTAAACATCTTACCTTATCATCTTCATCATCGTAAGCCAGGGTAGCTTGTTTTAATTGGGTTATTCAACAACATAACCCAATTAAAACAGCTGCGTTTCTGCAATTGTTTTCTATTTACCATGTAGTTGAATGTTCTTCTAAACACACACAAAGCCAATGACAGTTAACCATTTAAACCCTACATGCTCTTTGTTGTTGTTGCTTTTTACCCCCTTTTTCGCCCCAATTTAGTCATTATGGCAATTGATTGCCTCCACCGGGAGAACGTAGCGTAGAGCCTTCATCTATACACCTCCCGCCCAAAACTCCCTGCTGACGGGTGCCGCCAGCCGGTATGAGTACGTGCAATGACAAATATCACCCTCCCTGCCCGGCTTCTCTCCACCGAACACGGGCCAATTGTGATACACGCTTGACAAAGCCGGATGCGCCGTGGTGGACTCGAACCCAAGCCCCCAGAACCAAGAGGGAGCAGTGAAGCGCATTGCTGGCCGTTCATAGGTACTACAGCTTATTACGGCTGGGGCCAGAACACATGAAAGAGCGAAAAAACGGTTTCGACCAATGGGCTCGACTGACGAGCTTGCTAGGCCCCGCCTGTCACATTTCCCAGGTGAGCAACTCCATACAAGTGAATTAGGGGGTATTTCCGGTGTCCTCTCTATTATTTTTAGCGGCGCTAGCCGCTCTATACCTTTAGGTATAGAGCGGATATTAGCCCTCTATGCCTGGCTTTTGCGTCAACGTTCTGATTGGTCAGGTGCGCCAACGTTCTGATTGGTCAGGTGCGTCAACGTTCTGATTGGTCAGGTGCGTCAACGTTCTGATTGGTCAGGTGCGCCAAAGTTGTGATTGGTCACTATTCATGACATCACTATGATGTCATGAATATAGAATTCGATGTCTATATAAACGATGACAATGACTTCATCTTATTATTCATTTGGCTAAAGTCTCCGTCTAGGTAAGTTATTTAAAGTTAATATGACGAATAGAAAGAGAAAGATACAAGAACAGATGAAGGGTGAATGTATAGAAAGTCTGAGTTCGGGACCCAGTCATCCGTTATGACAGAATGGTTTGATAGAGACGATCGAGAATCCAAGAGTCCGTTAAGGTTCTGATTGGTCAGGCCCGTCAAGTTTCTGATTGGTCAGGCCCGTCAAGGTTCTGATTGGTCAGGCCCGTCAAGGTTGTGATTTGTCAGGCAAGGGGACTATTCATGACATCACTATGATGTCAAGGTTTATTTTTTATTTCCTCATGTTTTTTTTTGTATATATTTTTATTTGGCTAAAGTCTCCTTCTAGGTAAGTTATTTAAAGTTAGATCCTCAATTTAACTTTATCTGTCGTCGACGCTCTGATTGGTCAGACCCGTCAACAAAGTGATTGGTCAAGCTTCACATGACACATGGCTATAAACACATTATAAACACATATCGATGACATAATGTATTCAAAGGCGCCGCTACCTTCACACAGGGTGTGATTTTTTAACTCTATGCTCGAACCCCTAGACTCCGCGGAGTCCCCCAGGGGTCTATATTAGACCCCCTAATTGTCTCTCTCTCCACCAAAACGCTTAGCTGAAAATAGCCGATCTACAATAAATACAATACAGTAATACGCAATAAAATCTATAAGCTTACGACACTTGTAGATCTATTATTTGTGCCGAATGTTCGCCACCCCCCCCCCAGAATAGAGAGGCATAGGGTTCACGTGGTTAATAAAAAATTGTCTCATTTCCCTGTGATGTGATCAGACGGAGACTCATTCCATATCGTCTGTCGGGTGGAAACCTCATATGTCCAAAACTGTTACTTCTCAGGATTCAAAGTCAAAAACAGCAAAAGTAGTAGATCTACAAGCTCAAAGCGTGTTGCTTTGCGCCGTGTTTCGAGCGTGCAGATCTGCTACTTTTGATGCATTTGTCTGACGCTGCAGTATTAACAAGTAGGCCGTTAATTTACGAAAAAAACACAAAAAGTTAGAATATGGAGATAAGAGGTTTCTGCCCGACAGGGACGTTATACAGTAAAATCGGGCT
>NC_139957.1:11688558-11716058 GCF_963454915.1 Gymnoscopelus microlampas
GTCACTTAGCTGGTGGGTGATTTGAGGTCCTAAAGTGTTGGTTCTCAAAGTGGGGTTAAAACATTCAAAAATAGCAGATATACAAGCTCATAGCGCTGCACCGAGTGCCGCGCTACTAGCTTGTAGATCTGCTATATCTTTTTAATTGTGAAAGATTTGTGCAAAGTTTTGAATATGTATATTTTTGTTCAACTCAAATCTTTGCTTCTGGGGGTCCGCGGCCAAATACATATCATTTTGGGGGACCTTGACATGATGAAGTTCGAGAACCACTGTCCTAAAGTGTCCTCAACCTCCTGACAAGCAGACATCACAGAGGATGGGTTCTTCATATCACACCCAGAGACCTGCTGTTCAGCTGTCCTCTTCTGTCATTATATCAACACCCAGACAGCCCCATTGTAAACCTATCTGTCCTTGTTAAGGAACCTAATTAAAAGAAAAAACTCAAATAATAATAGCCCCTGATTGGCCATTGTGCACCCTGAAGATTTCCAATTAGCTCCGGAGAGAGCGCGAGTCGCGTCCGTACGAGAAACTTAACGAACTTAACGAACCAGACGGCTAATTTTGCTTTTAGTGGCAATCCTACAGGCCAGGGGAAGCTCTTTGTTTGGGCTCAAGTGGGTTTTTATGACTCTTTAACAGCGCCGACGCTCCGGTTTAATTAATTTGAGGACTTTTAGTCGGTCTATTGTGATGGATTCTCTCTGAGAGAGGAGTGTGTGGAGTGTGTCTGCTCTCTTCTAGCCGTACTCATGAAAGAAAAGGTCTGAATGCTTTAAAACAGGCAGCGCTGCATTATGCTAATGCACGTTGTTGACGCGTGCCGCAGCTTAGTGTGCGTCTGGCTCTGCCTACGGTTGTACACATTATGGAACACAAGTTTTAAAAGGAGATTAACTTTAAATACTTTCTGGACATACATAAATACATACATACTGTATACTGTATATATATACATACATACATATTGTCACTGTTGGGCAGAAACCTTGTATCTTCATATTTCAACGTATTTTTTTTCGTACATTAATGCCCTACTTTGTCATACTACAGAGTCACACAAACGTAGGATAAATAGGCAATCTATAAGCTTGTACTGTAGATAGTATGTAGCTTGTAGATATTTTTGCTATTTTTAATAAATCTGTCTGTTTTTTATAAATACCAATGAACAGTGTTAACAAGAGCTTGTGACTAAATAATAACCACATTGGATCCATAGGAACACAGGTTATTTTCTGCTGAAAAGTAACCGTTTTGGACGTACACGGTTTCCACCCGACAGCGACGATAGACATGATATACATTTAGCATATTGCAGCTTTTCCAAACATTCTATTCAACGTTTAAGATTAATTCAAAGGTATAATAGTTCTAAGGAAAATGTTTAACATGAGAGAGGTGTGTGTGTGTGTGTGTGTGTGTGTGTGTGTGTGTGTGTGTGTGTGTGTGTGTGTGTGTGTGTGTGTGTGTGTGTGTGTGTGTGTGTGTGTGTGTGTCTGTCTGTCTGTCTGTCTGTCTGTCTGTCTGTCTGTCTGTCTGTCTTTGCATTTGAAATGTCACATGGGTTATGTCAGACACACAACCCAGTAAAGAAACCATATAATGTACAAAAGGTCTAACCTGTACACACACACACACACACACACACACACACACACACGCACACACGCGTGAGCACGTGTGCACGAACGCATACACAATGTGTAGGACATTGTCCTTGGGAGACGAAAGACCCTAAAGTGACTTTAAATGGAGGTGGCGGTAAACTGGATTAATTATGATAAATGTGTGCGATTACTAAGAATTATTCCAGCAGCCACTGTGCTAATAGCATAATTAGCAACAATAATCAAGGACTTATGATGTTAAAATAAGTGGAGTTGCGGACAATTAAGAAATGTCTGGAGCTAATAATGGAGAACTTAAGCTGTGAAATACCGAGCGTTAATTTAACTCGGAGAGTGTACAAATGTAACCAAATGGACCCCTTATGAATGGTTCCATTTACGCTGAGGATTTTGCTGTGCGTCAGGAGAGACGTGGGAGAATCGCTAACATTAGCATTCAACGTTTCTCGTATTTTAATACATCTAAATGAGCCCTTGCTAACGCTAGGATAATTAAATCTGCACTTTATCAAAAGAGCGTAAGAAGAATTAGTAAAAATTAACATTCACGTTTCACGTTTTCGTGACTAAATTGTCTGGCTAATTAATAAAAAATGAGAGAAAATGAATTGCCGAGCTTAAGTCGAGTACTGGGTTGTTTGAGTCTGACCTTGCAGTGCGACTGTAAATTAATGTCATTGTGCTGTGAATCTTTATAAAAGTAAATTAGTAGTACCGGGATACCATTTTGATCCAAACAGGGGCAAGAACTCATACAGGATAAACATGTGCAATTGGAAGTGATGACGCAAAAAACACTAGCAGACAAAACTTGAACCAGAAAAAAAAAATATATGTATATATTTTAACAGGAGTTTCATATTGTAATAACAATAACCTTGAACTTTGTCCTTGACAATGGGCGATCCCCTGCATGATATTCCATTCAAATCACACCGCAATGGAAGGCAGTTTAGATGACAACCTTTTTCTGTTTATAGTAGCAATGACCTTGAGGGCAAAACACTCATTCAAGCCATTCTACCTAGCTGTACCAGGGTTGGGATCCTGTATTGTAATTGTACAGACACCCCCCCCCACACACACACACACACACACACAGAGGAGTGTGACTCATCGTTGGTCAAATTGCATCAGTGTTTAAAAAGACGATGGCCTTGCGAGACAGAAGATGAAGAGAGCGCGATGGAGGAGCATACTTCAAAGACAGACGTCCCTCTTCTCCGAGGTCAACTCGTATTCTAACACTTCACTTTTAAATACTTTATGAGGGAGGAGCGTAATTAAAACGATACGGGAGCGCCCGCGTTCAACTCTCATATATTATAAGCCAGCAGAGAGGCCGTCAAACTTTAAACAACTTTCCCGGTCCGTCCTTGGTCCAATGTAATCCGCACCTTGGTCAAAACACTTTCTATTAACAATAGCATTGATTTTTTAAACCACCCTGGCCTATACCAGGGGATCGGGATCTAATGGAGAGCTAGTGGGGGTCCATAGTTCCTTGGGGGGATGTACAAGATCACAGCGAGCTTGTACATCTGCCATTTTGGATTTTCCGGTCAACCATAGTTTAAATACATACAGTATATACTTTTCAGATGGGGGGTCCGTGCGCAAATACAATATCAATTTGGGGGTCCTTGACCTGAAAAAGTTTTACAACCACTGAGCTAGATATAACCTTTAAAACCTAGTCTGGTCTAACCTTGGATGTTTCTGTCTTAACAACGTTACAGTGGATCACTGTTTACCCGGGTCCGTCACCACGGCAACTTACGCCGCACACCTAACCTCCACTTTTACTGCCGCCCAGGCATAGCACTTAGGACCCCCAAATTGGTGACCGGCATTAGAGAAGATTTGTTCAAAGTAATTCCAAATGTTATAGAATTGTTTTTGTTTTGTTTGTTTTTCAAAAATCGCAGATCTATCAGCTCACTACCTGAGCTTGTGTTGGACCCTTACAGGTCCAAACGGTTACATTTGTGCATTAAAGAGATACAAATGAATAACAGGACTCTGCTGTGTGTAGGGACGCAAATGAGAAGGGCGCTTTGCAGGGAAATGTTTTTTAAAGATGTAGAAAAGGCCACAACATTAATAAGCATGAACTTTAAGATGTGAAGCTTCATGGAGATTGATGACGTCTTCCCCGCACGCCGGTGAAAAGGTAAATGAACAGTGGAGTACCGTGAAAAGAAATGGAAAAAACATGTATGCCTGGAGGACAAACAGACATGATAGCACACCCATTCACCACTGTAAACAACCCCCACACACACACGCGCGCGCGCGCACACACGCAGTGGTGGAGAAAGTACCGTACTCAAATGTTTTACTTACACATTGATATGTCAATGTGCAATGTAGAAATACTCTGTTACAAGTAAAAGTCCGGAATTCAAAATGTACTTGAGTAAAAGTACAAACGTATTGGTATCAAAATGTACATAATTTAATTTATATAAAAAATGTCAAAAAAATATAATAATAATAATAATAATAATAAATATATATATATATATATATATATATATATATATATATATATATATGCACAGAAAGACAGGAGGAGGCAAGGAGACGAGAGGAGGAGAAGAAATGAACAACGAGGAAACCCGAGGGAGAGAAAAGGAGAGAGAGAGAGAATGAAAACGACAAAAAAAAACAAAAAAACATGGAACTTCCAATTAATTTACAGCTTCCATCCTCCCCAATCAGCCGACGAAACGATAGAACAGAAAGAAAGAAGAATTCCGTGGCATATCTAATTACCAGCGTCTCTCTCTGTAGACCCAGACAATCTCTCTCTCTCTCTCTCTCTCTCTCTCTCTCTCTCTCTCTCTCTCTCTCTGTGTGTGTTTGTACAGGCTGATGAAGTGAGGGAGAGACTCAGATGGATATTCAGGCTTTTTGTTTAATTTATAAATGGATTTTACCCCCTTAATACTTATGGTTATTATCATCACCACATGTCAGAGAGAGAGAGAGAGAGAGAGAGAGAGAGAGAGAGAGAGAGAGAGAGAGAGAGAGAGAGAGAGAGAGAGAGAGAGAGAGAGAGAGAGAGAGAGAGAGAGAGAGAGAGAGAGAGAGAGAGGTGTAAATGGGTGGTGGCGTGTCAGGGGAGTATGTTTGGAAGGCAAAAGTCTATGACATATGGTGATGGGAGGCTATGCGCGCGCGTGTGTGTGTGTGTGTGTGTGTGTGTGTGTGTGTGTGTGTGTGTGTGTGTGTGTGTGTGTGTGTGTGTGTGTGTGTGTGTGTGTGTGTGTGTGTGTGTGGTAGGTAAGTGGAAAGAATTCCGATGAGAAATATGTCCTTTTCAGGCTTCTGTACCACGGTGGAGCATGTGCTCTGATTTACAATCTGTCTGCTAATTAAATACACAGGAGAGGAGAGAGGAAAGGAGAGAATAAAGAGAGGAGAGGAGAGAATGAAGAGAGGAGAGGAGAGAATAAGGAGAGGAGAGAATAAAGAGAGGAGAGAAGAGAATAAGGAGAGGAGAGAATAAAGAGAGGAGAGAAGAGAATAAGGAGAGGAGAGAATGAAGAGAGGAGAGGAGAGAATGAAGAGAGGAGAGGATGAAGAGAGCAGAGGAGAGAGCACCAACACTGTCAAGGTTGACAGTTCAACTCCAAAGCGTAGTGGTACCTCCTACGTTCAGTTCTTCCTCTCCTCCCGTCTTCCCTCACCTCCACTCCTCCATCCATCCCTCCTGCATCCTCATCTGACCTTCTCTCTCTCTCTCCCTCCTCCTCAATTTTTTTCATTGACCTTTTCCTTGGCTCTGTCGCTCCCTTCTCTTCTCTGACTTCCCAAAGTTCAACCTCTACTATTGACCTTTTCCCCTCCTCCCTCGCCCTCTGTATCCTTCCCTAACCACTTCAGCCCTACATAGATTTCGGCCATTTGAAAATAGCAGATCTAGAAGCTCACAATGTGTCATTGTGAGCTTGTAGATCTGCTATTTTCAAAAGATTGTTTAATACATTTTGAACTTGTGAAATGGGACATTCTGCACATTGAGTACTTTAACTTTTGGTACTTTAAGTATATTTTCATGACGATACTTTTGTACTTTTACGCAAGTAAATATTTAATTTGAGACTTTTACATGTAACAGAGTATTTCTACATTGCAGTATTATTGTTACACTTAAGTAAAAAAAAAGTATCGGTTCTGGCACCGTTTAGGCACTATTTCAAAATAATATTGGTTTAGGACCGGACCAGGTTATCGGATAAAACCCAATCCATACCCAACCCTCTACTCTCCATTCCTCTCCTCCAACCCCCCTACCTGGTTCGGGTGTTTCCGAGTGCGAGGACGAGGAGGCCGACGACGCTGCGTCCTCATTGGCTGTCCCCTGGGACAGGGAGATCCCTCTTCCTGGAGGGAGCTTCATGCCCAGCTGCTCGGCCGTCTCCACATGGTCGCCCGGGTGGATGTAGTCGAACGCACTGCTGCCCGTCAACTCCACCTGAGAGAGAGACACACAGAGAGAGAGAGAGAGCAAAAGAGAAAGACTGCTTAGTTTGGCAGGTGTTGACTTCTTGACTTGTAGTTCTGTTGTTCCTACCGGTTACAGCAAGTTGACGGAGACACGTGGTCACATCGGCGGATATAAGTTCAAGTAACAGGTTTATTAACAACTATGAATCACAGCACGGGAGACATCTGTGTGTGGACAGCAGCAGCTAAGCACATACACAATGCTGAAATCACGTTCACGTCCCAGTAATCTCGCGAGACCACTGCAGGTACGGCATCACTTAATGACAAAAACGGTTAGGAACACAACTGTCTACAGCAGGTGCCTACAGTATTTAACCACTTTTTAACCACATTTAAACTTTTTTTTTTTCAAAAGATAAAAAAAAAACCTTTAAACAAAGAAATCACAACTTTCTATCAATTAAAAATAATTCCTTTTTTTTTTTTCAAAAGTAGTTCATAAATAAATAAATAAATGTTAAAGAAGTAGTGAAAACAGCCGGGCAAACATCTCTCTTTTGGATCTCGAACTAAAAAGGTTTGGGAACCACTGCTCTAGACTCAAGGCCATCTTCAGACTTGCAGCCCAAAGCTGATCTGTGCAGATTGGAGTCACACTGTTTTAATGCAGTCTGAACAGCCAATCCCACTCCAATCTGGGTGGGAAATCAGATTTGAGCTGGATTTGGTGCCAGTCTAAACAGGGTTGGACCTGCGTTAGCTCTGTACTTGGACCGTGTGTGTGTGTGTGTGTGTGTGTGTGTGTGTGTGTGTGTGTGTGTGTGTGTGTGTGTGTGTGTGTGTTTTGAGGGTGGATATAGTCCTGCATGCTTACTGTTTGAAAGCACTGGAAAGTACACTTTATATAGTCATCGTGTGGAAACGTTCCTTTTTCATTATTATAAATAGCTGATCTACAAGCAATCTAAAATGTTTTCTGCCCGACATCAACATTATACATAATGAAAACGTTTCCATTACCACCGACATGTTAACCAAAGGACAAGAGATAAAGATGAGCTCACATTCCTGAACACATTGCATCACTGCAGCACCACTGTTCAATAAATAAGTCCAGACATATCACTCAAGTAGCCATACCACCATGTGCAAACAAGTAAATGTCCTGTATTCAAAAAGTATTGGCATCAAAATATACTGTACTTAACGTACCAAAATCTGTCTTTAGAAAATAGCCAATCTACAAGCTGACAACTCCTAGATTGGCTATTTTTGAATAGATTGTTGAAATAGGGCTTAAGTGACTAATGTATGTTTTGTAAGAATAATCTATAGCTACCAAGTAACTAGTCTTCAAATAATTGCAGGGGAGTAAAAAAGTACTATATGTGCCTCTGAGATGTAGTGGAGTAGAAGCATAAAGTATTGAAAAATGAACATACTGGAGTACTGCGAGCGTGAACACACACGCACGCATGTCGCATACACGCACGCACGCACGCACACACGCAGACACACACAGTTAGATAAGTCCAGACATATCACTCAGGTGTTTGTGGAAACCCAAGTCCACCCATACTCTCACCAGAACAATAAAGATGAGAATTACATCATCTCCCAATTTATTTTCTACTTTGCTTTTCCTGCTTTTGTAAAGCACATTGTGTCTATGTCTCGGGACACAGAGAGACAGACAAAATATAGTGAATAAGATGATAAGACAGAGAAAAACAGGAGAGAGGGGTGGGGAGAGAGATAGAGAACGTTTCTAAAGTTTAGCCCAAGATAACAATTTCTGACAGCAAATGCACAATTCTTATGGTTATTTCTCTAAGTTGCAATGTAACATAGCTCTGTTTACACATTCATTCCCTTTTAATTGTACATACATTATTTGCAAACAGTATATGGGACCGACCGACTTCAAACTCGGCGCTCACATCGGCAACGACTCGAGGGAGTGTGGTGCCCGCCCCAGACTGATATGTCCATATACGGGCATATATGGATATACAGTTGTCCAGAACCACAGATCCAACCAATATGCCCCATGCCAATTATACAGGGTATGGGCATACACTAATGACATCAGGGATCGCCATATATGGGCACAAAAGGGGACACAGACAGGTAAAACGGGTACTTTGACAAAGCCCCCGACACTATGACTCAGACATATTAGTCGGATCGGCATGCAGTGCCACGTAGCGACCCAAACCTCTAGTAGGACTTATTTACCTGCCTTGAATAGAAAACACAAGCTTGCTTTTGCGTCGTGTTGGTGTCGTGGCTGTACGCGCCTGTCTCTTGGGTTGCACCACACTCCTAAAATTCTATTCAGCCCCCCCTTACTAATCCCGCCCCCCCCCCCCCCCCCACACACACACACACACACACCCCTCTTACCTTTATTATGGAAATGAAACAAATACGCTTCCTTGTTAAAGAAGTACAGAGTTGAACCGTACAGGCTGTCATTAGCAGGATTTCACAACATTAATTGAGAGGATGAAGGAGTGGAGAGAGAGTGATATTTTGGCAGCCCTAATGCATCAACACATGCACGTCGTGTGTGCGAACGTCTGTGTGTATGTGTCAGATCATGTTTTCTTTTTTTTGGGGGGGGGGGGGGTCCACTGGGATGAAGGGATTACATGCAAGTAATCCTTTTAATAGCAAATCCCTTTAAGGAAATTTAGTCCCCTCATAATTTGTCATCTAGAGCAGAAACAACTGATTAAGACATGAGAGGGATCACTCACACACACACACACACACACACACACACACACACACACACACACACACACACACACACACACACACACACACACACACACACACACACACACACACACACACACACACACACACACACACACACACACACACACACACAAACAGTCACGTTCACCTGTGTATGCACACGCACGCACACACACACACGTGCACGTGCGCACACACATGCAGACAAAGACGCACACACTCGCACACAGAGCGTGGTGTATCATGGGAGTCGGCGCTCATGTTTACACGTTTTGCTGGTAATTGGATCTGCATTGTTGTGCGTGTGAATAACATGATGACTTCTAATCAGTTAGTAAAGACCTGGCAGCCTGCTCCTCTGTACCACTCTGCACAACGTCCTGTCAAGCTGCCGGAAGCGAGTGAACATACAGTGGTGGAAAGTAAACGTATTTTTCACTTAAAGGTTTCATGACATCCAGTTTTACAACACATTGAAAGTCTTTGTCATGGTCCTTCAAACGTGTATAAAAAGTTTTAACTGAAAATGCCACTCCAGTGAGCCATTGCAGGTGTTTTTCTCTCACATTTCTAAAGCCTTTTCAACTGCAATGTCAAAAGTAATCTTTGCCTGCGGGTGTCGCTGTTGAGGGATTTTGCCTGTCAATCGTCGCCTCTGCTCCACCCCCCAAGGAAAGGGGAGGGGTGGGGAGGAGAGGAGAGGGGGTGGGATTAAGTGACTATGACATCACAGTCAAGGGGCCAATCCCAGATACTTTTCAGCCTAATTATTCAAAAAAAAACAGACCACAGAAAATCCACTGAATGTTCAAAGTTAAGTTTTTTTGGGTGTAATTGAGGTCATAAAACCCCCCAAAAAACATAAAAAAGTGAAAATGAATGTCATAGGACCTTTAAGGTACTTAAGTAAAATCAGCTCAGTGGCCTTGTGGTTAGAGTGTCCGCCCTGAGACTGGGAGGTTGGGATTCGAACCTGCGTAAAAATGAATGTGAGTAAAGTACAAGGGTATTGGCATCAACATATAGTTAAAGTACCAAAAGTATAAGCATTCATTACCCAGAATGTCCCATTTCACAAGTTTACTAATGTATGGTATATACAAAAATATTTGAAAACAGCAGATCAACAAACCCACAACGCGTCGCATCGCGATGTGTTGTGAGCTTGTAGATCGACTATTTTCAAATAGCCGATACCCTTTTCTTCCCATCTCAGCCAACCGAGAGTAGCCTTGGAATGCGTAAAGACCACCACCACCTCAGTATTAAAAGTGACCCTTGGCTTTCTTTTTTTCTTTCTAGGCAAATATAGTACTTTTTACTCCACTACAATTATTAAAAAACTTTAGCTACTAGTTACTTTGTAGGTATAGATTATTATTACAAAACATACATGAACCAATTAAGCCCCATTTTATAATTTGTCTATTTGAAAATAGCTGATCTGCAAGTTCACAACACATCATGTTGAGAGATTCAATGAAAACTGTAACATCTACATTAGATCCATTGGAACTCGTGTTATTTTTTCCCCATTTCCTGAAAAGGTTACAAGGTTTCCACCCGACAGCGGTGATATACAGTACTTCATCACACGATGAACAGTGAGAATGTTGATATCGTCACTGTCAGGCAGAAACCTCTTATCTCCATATTCTAACTTTTTTGTGTTTTTTCGTAAATTAACGCCCTACTTAATCTATCTATCTATCTACCTATCTATCGTTCGATCTATCGATCTATTTAAATGTCAGTGTTTTATTTTGCGGTCCCACTGGCAATATCCTCACGGCCCACCAGCGGGCCGTGACCCACGCATTGGGAACCGCTGCTGCAGAGTCAAAAAGGCAACACTCCATCACACACTGATCTGATGATCTCTAATGCATGAAGGAGACACGTCTGACACCACACACACCATGACAAATATGCATGCATGCACGCACGCACACACACACACACACACACACACACAAACGCACATGACAAGCAAATTCAAACAACAACATAAACACATATTTACACATTCACTACAGACACTCCTGCTTTACACAAAAACACATTTTTGTACACACACACACACACACACACACACACACACACACACACACACACACACACACACACACACACACACACACACACACACACACACACACACACACACACACACACACACACACACACACACACACACACCAGTGTCCCTCTGTCTGTTCTTTCAACATGGTTATCATCATTATTATTTTGAGCGCGCGTTGATGTCCTTGTCTGAGAGGACGAGTTAAATGATAAAACGCCAACGACAGTGCGCTCTGCTCCCTGCCTTTTAATAAGTCTTATCTACACACACCCACGCACCCACGCACGCGCGCACACAAACAACGTCAAAAACTACACAGACCCTTCACTTTCACACGCAAATTGAAAGTGACGACAGCTTTTGTTTTAGACAGAAGGTCAGAGATGAGAAGATTCCTGTCAAACTTCTTCACTACAATCGCTAATTAAAAGTACAACAAACGCAGTGTTTCTCTGGCTCAGAGTGGGCCTTTGGGGGGGTTGACTATACACGGCAGTACACGCGACTACGTGTCAGCAAAGGCAGTGGGTTTGTTTTACCGTATAAATAAGGCTTATTTGAAAGAAATCTATGGATTTTCCTGTATATATATATATATATATATATATATATATATATATATATATATATATATATTTTTTTTTTTTTTTTTTTTTTTTTTTTTAAGTGAACATTTTTAACTCCAATATCTGCTTCTGGGGGTCCCTGGAACAAAATATTTTGAGATGGGGGTATATGTATTTGGCCGCGGACCCCCATCTCAAAATGTTTTGTTCCAGGGACCCCCAGAAGCAAAGATTTGAGTTACAAATGTTCGCTTTAAAAATATATTTATTCAAAGATTTGCACACATTTTCACGATTAAAAAGAAAATAGCAGCTCTACAAGCTCATAGTGCGGTACTCGGTGCTCTAAAAATTATACGGTCTTAATGGGTTAAGCAAAAATAATTTAGGGGAGTAGAATGCCACATGCTATTGGAAAGAGCAGGTGATTGGCTACTATTGGCCCTCTAAATTGTGAACGCCAGTTATACTTTCTGGGGGTGTAGCGCAAAGAAAAAACAATACTACTGTTGAAGTTAGTTTGGCAAGTTAAAGGCATCGTATGTAACTTTGCCTGTGTTCCCTCCCAGAATAGGCAAGCTGAGGTTCAAGTGGTTAAAAAATTAAAAATTAAAAAAAAGATTAAAAACAAAAAAGAAAGAAACAATAGCAAGCGAAAATCCTAAATGAGACCTCCATTATGTATCATTTGTGTCTCTAGATAAAGATGAGCACCAGCCGAGACCAAAGTGCATTTTCTCATTCTTCTCAATTTGAACTCCTGAGATATGACACTGTTCAGTCTCACAGTGATCACTGTTTGAGTTCTCAAAATGATCTTAATGGCGTCGCTATTATGGAGTCTCATCTCTGTCTTTCAGTGATCACTGTTTGAGTTCTTGGGATAATCTCACTAACATCTCTTTTAAAGAGTCTCATCTCTGTCTTTCAGTGATCACTGTTTGAGTTCTTGGGATAATCTCACTAACATCTCTTTTAAAGAGTCTCATCTCTGTCTTTCAGTGATCACTGTTTGAGTTCTTGGGATAATCTCACTAACATCTCTTTTAAAGAGTCTCATCTCTGTCTTTCAGTGATCACTGTTTGAGTTCTTGGGATAATCTCACTAACATCTCTTTTAAAGAGTCTCATCTCTGTCTTTCAGTGATCACTGTTTGAGTTCTTGGGATAATCTCACGAATATCTATTTTAAAGAGTCTCATCTCTGTCTTTCAGTGATCACTGTTTGAGTTCTTGGGATAATCTCACTAACATCTCTTTCAAAGAGTCTCATCATTACGGAAGAAAGGAAATATATGAACACATATGCCAATATATGGCAGGTATATGCAGAATATATGCCGCATATATGCCATATTCAGGTTCATATATGTGCATATATGTTGATATATAGGGAATATATGTTGCATATCGTCGGTGTCCAGCCGGGACCAGCTAACTCCATTTTCAGTTTTTTTTTTTCATAAATCAATGCTATTGAACCCCCTTTACATCTGTGTAAAGTTATTTTTTATAATAAACTATGAAAAGTATTAAAAAGCGCCTCTGAAGAAAACTCCCAACTCCATTGGATCCTCAAACTGTCCGTCAAAAACAAACAACTCCCCCTCCTCTCATGCTCTCCACTGCTCCATACTATATATACAGGGTTTTTGCCAATTGTCAAATATAAATACTACAGATTTAAAAAAACGTAATTCAGACTTTTTTTTTTACCAATTGTCAGATATAAATTTGGACAGTTTTCACTGTGTAATTTCAGCGTTAAACCAATATGCAGGATGTGACTGAATATCACTCATGTCAGACTGCATTCATGCTTTACCCTCCACCTTTAGCAGAGACTTTAAGTGAACAGTCATTTGCTCTCGGCTCTGGTCACCGTTTTGCGGGGTGTTTTCACCAACCCAGTGACTGGAAGGTTTAGGCAACACACAACACACAACAGTGTAATAATAAAATGTTGATGGATAGGTAAATGCAACTGTGGTTGTTATTGTTAGTGCAGTAGGCTACAGATTTGATAGGCTACAGATTCTATTATTCATGAATGTATTTTTTTTTATTGATATGCCATTTATTTATTGTTGGTGTGCCATGATTGCTTTTGTTAAATAAATTTAGTATTGAGTATTGAGGCAGAATTGTTTGTTGTACTCAACTGTAGAAGAACAACAGTGGTAACAGTTAGATCCATGGATGTTTCCAATGCATGTTAAAATAAAAGTTGTTTAAGTACAGCATTCAGCTTGATCTATACTTAGTATATGAGGATGGCGCACACCATAAATAGCTGATCTCCAAGCTCACAATGTGTTGTGATGTGTTGTGAGCTTTGAGATTCATTGTCAGCTGTTCTTATCAATGATGGACAAAACCTCCTAACTCCACTCAATGATGGACAAAACCTCCTAACTCCACTTGAACTGGATTTGGGTAAAGTGGTGATAATATAATGACACATGCAAGTATCTGATAAGATATAAAGTCACAATACCAAGTTTGATGAGGCAGTATTGCTTTGTTTTAAAAATATAAGGTTTTCTTAAAAAAATATATTTTGTTTTTAATTTCCTGAACAATTACCATTTTGGAGTTATATGTGTCCACATATATGCCACAATCAGGTTCATATATTTGCATATAGTCATAAATGCCTACATATATGCCTACATATATAGCTAATAGGACTTTTTGCATATACATAATGCCTATATACAGCTCACTTTTTTTTATTTTAAAGTATTCATTATTGTAAGTATTTCCATTCAATGTAGATTGTGGATTATGGAAGATATGTATAAAGACAATATTATTGAATTAGGTCTGCTGCCACTCTTATTTATTTTAAAACGCAACTAAAGACCTTTCTGTTTTCCACTGCCTTTGATTATTTTTCTTTTTTCTCTTTTCTTTTCTCTTCTGCACTGCAACTGTATCTATAATTTTGTTTTACTTATTTTGGTTTATGCATCCTAATGTCATGTTATAATTTTATAATTGTGTTTCCTATGAAATGTGCTATACAAATAAAGTTGCCTTGCCTTGCCAATGTTTTATTGTATCATCAGGCTATCTTGTAAATAACAGCTCAATCTGGGGAATCCATCAGTTTTTTGGGGCGGGGGCGAAATCCTTTGAATTTGTTATTGCTGAATTACTACTTGAGAGATTAATAACAGTTTAACACTTTAGAACCTTTATTTCTCAGAATCAAATGAAAAATGATTAAAACTGGCAACAATACAATATTATTGTAATTTTGAGATATCAAGGACAAATTTGTGCTTTTGTGTTGAGAAAAGTTAAAAAGTAACATATCATACAGGCTACATCATCATCATATCATTAAAAGAAAGCAGACAGACAATGAAATCCATGGTCTGGAAGACTGCCTGACCGCCGATTGGTTATGTGATGTTTCCCTGACAACCAGCAAACCAATACAACCACAGCTGTGCTGTCATTGGCCGTCCCTTATCACGTGACCGGGCCGTTCTTTCAGCGTTGCCAGGGTTTTTCATTATAAGTTAGCCCCCAAGATTTTATTTGAAAATAGCAGATCTACAAGCTCACAACGCGTCACCCACGGTGTGACGTGTTGTGAGCTTGTAGATCTGCTATTTTCAAATAGCCGGTGCATACAGTAGCTTTAAAGTGTTCATGTGGCCCATAGTCGCTTCTTTTGGGCTTGTTTTCCTAGACCTGGTTGCCTATTTCTCTCACAGAATCTGGCAACGTTGCGTTTTCCGGTTTTATCACAACAACGGTCCCATTTTTGAAATGCGTCAGCAGGCAGCAGCTATGAAGAGAACACTACGGAGGTAACTATTATTAATGTTATTATTATTATCTACATGTACAGCTTCTAAATATAGTTGAAATAACTTGTTGTGACTTAACACACACGTCCATGCAAGCTACTTTGTGTTAAAACATTGTGTGGGTGCCTGGGTGGTGGTGGGACATAAGTTAGCCTCTAGGCTAACTGATATAGCCTCTTTACCATCTAGTTACTTCAGTTTTTAGTAACAACTAATATTGGTCTTTCCACCGACAGGAATGAAGCTAACTCAATTACTGTGTATCTGGATGAAGGTATTGATGTTTGTTTTTTATGTAGAATGCATGGCTCTGTTTACCAAGTGATTTTTGAACTAGTTGCTCATTAATGTTTATTTTATTTGTGATTGCAGGGATGTGCAGTTCAGGCCAGGCCATGGTGTGACTCAAAGAAAGCTTAAGGTACACACAGTACAATCATTTATGCTGTTGGCAAATAATAAGAAATAATACAACAATAATAATGCAATAGCTATTGTTAATCAACCACTAAAGTCTAGTATATACTTTGATACAGTTCCCCCAGCACTTAAACCTGTACACCAGATCTCTTAGCCGAAAGCCAATCTACAAGCTCACAACGTGTCGCAACACAATATGTTGAGAGCTTGTAGATCGGCTATTTTCACCAAATTTTCACCCTGAAGGGACACGTGGTTTAATGTGGTTAGCCTAATTTATTTTAAACCTAACGTTAACCAAACTTGAGTGAGCCAAGAATTATGGCAAATTGAGGTAAACATAATGGATATTTGCCACAAAATATGCATGCATTGTTATTGCTATTGTTGTTGTTGTTGTGGTTACTACTTCTATAGTCTTACATTTTCTTTCCTTTTCAGGGCTGCGTTTGTTCATGGCACTTCATGGTTCAAGCATAACTGTAAGTCATATGGAGGGGAAATGTAAATAAATGTTCTGTTCTCCCAGATATACATAACTTTTCAGACTACAACTGAATTTGGACAGTCTGCTCTGCTATCTTACCATTGTAAAAGTTAATCACTGTCTCATTTCAAATTTAGGACAACTATTTACTACTGGGAGATTAACTACACATATCAATACAAACTACATTTCTTAATATAGTAACCAGATTTTCCATGAAATAATTATAGTTGTAGCCCTAATACATTTACATCTGCTGCATTTGTCAGGTGGACATTGTGAAGGGATCCTCCTGAGTCCTGACGCTGCTTCAGACCAACCTCAAATGTAAGTGTTGGTCTCAATCACGTCATCAATAAATAAAACACATGTGTTAACACATTACATGGTATGTTATGGGATTCACCTAAAAAAAACTTCAACTGTTTTTACACTGTTTTAGGGGCTTGTGTTTTCTGATGCTTTATTGTGGCTAATATTTATTAATATTTGTTCCACGCTCTAGAGCTTAAAGTGTGGGGCCATTACTATGTGAACAGTGAACATCAGCTGCTGCAAATCAGCATTTCCATGGCACTACTTACAAGGTAAGAAAACAGTTGACATATTTTTGTTTTGGACATAGGTCATGATCAGGTACCAACTGATGCCATGTTCGACTTTCTTGTCTGTATAATTGTCAGCTTGTTACAGTTATTGGTTAATTTGTGCAATTTTGATTTATTTATGTTTACACTCAAGCCTTTTAAAATGCTGCCTGGCTCAGCTTTGTACCACTTTGTGTTCACTCTGTATCCCCATAAGCTAGATCTGAGATGTTGTCTGTGAAACCGCTTACCTTTCTTTTGCAAATTAATAATTACATAATATTACTTAAGGTCAAAAGCCAAAGCATGGTGATGGGGAGCAGCTGGAGGCCCATGATCCAGTCAAAAAGATGGACACAATTGGTGAGTATAAAAAAAAAGAAATTAATTGAGAAAGGAAAACAAGTTCTTGTATGCAGTAATTTGACCTCATAGGATGTGCCAACTATGGTCAACCCTGACCGACGGAGGCCTATATTTGGTAAAACCTGTGCAGATTAGCGCTGTCGTTGTACAATGTCCCATAACAAGTGGAGTTCATGTGATGTCAAACATCTATTTTTTAAAATCAGGCTATTTGGAAAAGCCTAACTTTCAAAATCACGAGAAAAACCACTACTAAAATAGTTAATTTGTTTGAATAAAGGGCATTATCATCAATAAACTCACAGAGAAGCTCTTGTACACTAAAACAGGCGGTGTAGCAAATGGAGTGAAATGCTTGGAGTCTGTAGTAGACTTTGGTCCACTGTTTTCTCATTAGTTCCTTTTCTCTTCTCTGTAGAGGCAACCCAGAAGAAGTGGCCACACACTACCAAAGGCTGGCTGGGTACCCAGCTGATCCTCTCATCCCCCCCTGACACACAAGTGGAGGCACGCATTGCTGCTTGTCTGGCTAACATCTCGGAGTGGATGTCCAGCTCAACCTGGACAAGACCGAGCTGATGTACCTCCCGGGGAAGGGCTGTCCGCACCGAGACATGGCCATCATCATTGATAATGCTGTGGTGACGTCAACTCGGACTGCGAAGAATCTGGGTGTGACCCTGGACGATCAACTGTCGTTCTCGGCAAACATCGCATCAGTGACACGGTCCTGCAGATTCCTCCTCTACAACATCAGGAGGATTCGCCCCTTCCTCACGGAGAAGGCAGCCCAGGTGCTCATCCAGGCTCTTGTCATCTCCCGCCTGGACTACTGCAACTCCCTCCTTGCTGGTGCTCCAGCATCTGCCATCAGACCTCTGGAGCTTGTTCAGAAAGCTGCGGCTTGTCTGGTGTTCAACCGCCCCAAGTTCTCCCACACAACTATCCTTCTCCGTTCTCTACACTGGCTCCCCGTAGCAGCTCGGATCCAGTTTAAAACCCTGGTGCTTGCCTATAGGGCAGTGAAAGGAACAGCTCCTTCTTACCACCGGGCTATGGTCGATGCCTACACCCCTGCCCGACCACTTCGGTCTGCCACCTCGGGGCGACTGATTGCCTTGTCACTCAAGGGTCCTTCTGGCCAATCCACACGGTCACGACTTTCTGGCACGTTCTGGCCCCACAGTGGTGGAATGAACTTCCCACTGATGTCAGGATAGCAGAGTCACTGCCCATCATTTGCCGCAGGCTGAAAACCCACCTCTTCAGGAAACACTACCCTTCCTCTTTGCCTGGCCTACTTGTTGTTAACTAGTTGTACGAACGCTTGTTTTATTGTTGTATTGTTTTATTGGATCTTGTTTAGTCGATACACTTTATTTGTTTTAGCTCTTGCTCATTTGATTTTGCTATTTTGTCTCATCTGTTAAAGAAAAATAGGTAGCTGATATATTGCACTTTTACCTTAGCGCTAGATATACTCTTGGTTGCTTGTTTTTGCAGAAAATGCACTTAAGACTTCTGGTGATTAGTAGTTTTCGTTCCCTACCTATGTTTTACATACTGTATTGGATAGATATAAAACATATGCCCAAGTGATGGGAAGAATGTCAATATTAATGTGGTTGGCTAGTTATTTAAAAAAAAAAAAAAAGTGAATAAATAAATGTGAAATATGTACATATATATGTACATATATGTAATATACATATATGTAGGTGGCCAATTTCGAATATGTCACATATATGATAAACATATATGTGACATATATTAAAAACATGTATGTTCATATATTTCCTTTCCGTTAACTGCTGTAAATGTGTCCCTGTGTTGAAAATAAATGTTGTACTGTTAAAATGATCAATGATGTCTATTTTTTTCCAGAAATCTGAGTATTAATTGTATAATTCTTAATTGTTTCTCATAATGCTCATGTGTGTCTCAGATCGAGGTCTCATATAGCTCCATTAATGCTCATGTGTGTCTCAGATCGAGGTCTCATATAGCTCCATTAATGCTCATGTGTGTCTCAGATCGAGGTCTCATATAGCTCCATTAATGCTCATGTGTGTCTCAGATCGAGGTCTCATATAGCTCCATTAATGCATCCAATAGAAATAAATGAGATGAGGAAGAGAGATTGAACTCACAATGATGAGATCTCTATAAGGGCTCATTATTCTCAGATGTTTCTTATTATGTTTCTCAGATTCCCTTCAATGAAGGCTCCGGTTGAGATCTCCTCTGTTTATCATACTTCTCAAATACTTCTCGCCTGAACCAAACTTAGTTATCTTAGACTTAGTATCTCATTCTCATCTCTCTCTATTGCTCCTAGTTTTGTTCTTAGGAGTAATAGGGCAGCAGCAAATGATCACAGAATGATATACAAACGAGAAGGCAATAGTTATGTCTCAGAGTTGAGATTCAGCAATAGATAAGCAACAAAACTTTTGCTATGGGATGACATGAGGAACTAAAGGGGTGAAAGACTAAAACACCACAAAGAATTGTAAGGATGACTCCTTAGACAGAGACTCGAAAATAATGATCTAAACATTCTACATTCTCAACCACCTGCTAAAGTGCTTGATCTTTTATTTTTCTAGTCTCTTTCTAAGGAGTCATCCTTAAATGATTTTGCGGTGCGCGAGTCTTTCGCCACTTTAGTTTCTCTTGTTTTTTTGAGACGACCGCACCTGCAATCAACATTAAACGAAGGACAAAGACAGGTCTACCCTGGACTGAAGTAAGACATGGGAACATGCTGCTTAGGGGGAAGTTACTCAATACAACAATGGTGTATGAATGTATCTAATGGTGGGGTAGAAGATCTGATTAGAGGCCTCGAGGAACTCAGTTGACCATCCTCCTGTCCTCTGTTTGTCGTTCTTTCACTCTTCCTCCATCCCTCTCTCCTCCCCCGTCCTCTTCCACCCTTTGCTTTTGGGATAATGACTTGGCAAGAGGAACAGGAGAGAGAGAGAGAGAGAGATTGAAAACAGAGGTCAGCAGAGAGAGAGAGAGAGAGAGAGAGAGAGAGAGAGAGAGAGAGAGAGAGAGAGAGAGAGAGAGAGAGAGAGAGAGAGAGAGAGAGAGAGAGAGAGAGAGAGAGAGGATGAAACGGAAAAGGACACACACCAACAAAAAAAAAAGAATGAAAGTCACAAAGAGTAGGAGAGGGACAAAGACGACAGCAAGAGAGAAAAAGAGTTGACTGCCACAATATTCTGAATCTGACTTTCAAAAGTACAAGTCAATGCCTGCGTAGCCTCGATCTCCAGGCTTTCATTTTCCTTCGTGTTTTGCTGAAAAATAAAAGCCTGGACCAGCCTGTTGACGTTCCTGGCATAGGAAGCGGGTGCTTTCCCCAACCAACCAGAGTGCAGTGGGCGTCGCTCCAAATGTTGTGACGTCAAGTGCTCTCAATGCTGCACATTGGGGAGGAGGAGGGGCGCGGGGGGCGGGAGCACAGATCGGTGAACCAATGGGATCCTCTCTGGAGATTTTGAACCCGCCCCTCTAGACAAGATATCAGAGGCGCTAGGGCAGCCTAATGTGAGTGACGCTCACACATAACATACTAGTATCTAGACTGTGCGGGTTGAAAGAAAACAAGACCACAGCACTGCGGCATTTTCTAAACATATACGGCTGCTGTTGTTACTGTATAATCATCATCTAACTAACTAACTCTGCCATCAGCCTGCTGTATATATCTGATCTAATGAGTTCAGATCAAAACCTGCTGACTCCAACACAAGAAAGGCTCAGCCAGGAGTCAGCAGCCACACCAAAAGAAATCAGATGCCAGTGGTGGAAAAAGTACTCAAATGTTTGACTTAAGTAAAAGTATCAATACTGCAATGTAGAAGTACTCTGTTACAAATAAAAGTCCGGAATTACTTGAGTAAAAGTATAAAAGTATTGGTATCAAAATGTACTTAAAGTATCAAAAGTGAAAGTACTAAATCGTTTGAAAATAGCAGATCTACAAGCTCAGAACGCGTGGCAATGCGACGCGTTCTGAGCTTGTAGATCGGCTTTTTAGATGGGCAAATAGTCTAGGTGTAAAATAGGGCTAAGTTATGTTTTATGATGTAATAATTTATATCTGCAAAGTAACCAGTAACTAAAGTTTTCAAATAATTGTAGTGGAGTAAAAGTACAATATTTGCCTCTGAGATGTAGTGGAGTAGAAGTAAAAGTATAGACAATTGGAAATACTACAGTAAACTAAAACTACCTCAAAATTGTACTTAAGCACAGTACTTGAATAAATGTACTTAGTTACTTTAAACCACTGTCAGAGGCAGAATCAAGCTTTAGTTACAGCCTTTCTAAAACATGTTGTATGAAACTTTGGCTATTACAGTCTAATTGTAATATTAAAATAAATTCTAAATCATATTTGTCCAAAAAAAACAAACATCCACCATCATGCGCAGCCTGCCTGCCAATCCAATTATAAGAAAAAGTTGATACATGCGCAAGCAGCCGCTGACCTGTGTGATCCCGGCGAGCATCATGGGAGAGACCAGCAGTGTAAACAGTAAACAATGCAAGCGCCAGCATCTATGCTTGTTTAGACACAAGCTACAGTGGGCTAGGATGGTGCCCATTAGGAGTGACTTGGATTTGCATTCATTGTGGATTTTAATTCTTGACAGACAGCTCATGGAACTTAACTGTTATTCAGTATGACTCCTACGGGATAATGAAGGCTGCTGCCCCCTTAAGTATCTTTTATTTAAATCTTTATTTCCAAAACAGCTAGAATAGCCAAACCCCAATGTCACAAAGCCCACAATGTCTCGCTACGTGAGCTTGTAGACCAGCTATTTGTGTTATCTGTCATACAATTAATTAAGAAAATGATTTTTTGGTGGGGGGGGGGGGTTAAAAATCAAACCCTGGTATTTTTTCTTGTTCTTTTTCTTCTTTCTACTGCTATGCAAGTACCACTAGTAAGTTGGAAAAGCTAACCTGCAATGAATGTGTTTTCATGTGAGTTACACACACACATACCCCTCTCGGTAGCCACTAAAAGGTCGATGAAATCATGAAAAAGCATCACGATGACTAAAATATTCCCTCCACACACTTCAAAACATTAAAAAGCACACCCCCCCCCCCCCCTCCCGCTCCCTCCCTCCCCCTCCTCACTGTGACTTTGCAAAGCGTCTAATCAAATAAATTGATGTTGGCTTGCGGCTTCAGAATTAATTACGGCATTAAACATGAGCTAAGTGGAGAATATTATAAGTTTGATAGCGCATAATTACTGCTATATTAATGATTCATATGAGCGCTGTGGCTGTGGTTGATGTTCGACCGGTCATGTGCACAGTGAGGAGTTTAGCACCAACGCACGAACATAAAGGCAGATATATTTCTTTACTAACTACGTCTGATGTAGAGACTGAGGAGGAGCTTAACTCTGTTGCCAACTCGGTAACCTGAAATTCAAATTAGGGACGCCAGGCCAGGCATCCCTTATTGAAGTACACAGGGTTTAAGTGGTCAAATGCAGTGGTGGAAAAAGTACTCAAATGTCTTGCTTAAGTAAAAGTATCAATACTATTTTCAAATAGCCTAGGTATAAAATGGGGCTAAAGTGGTTAATGTATGTTCTATAATGTAATAATGTATATCTGCAAAGTAAATAGTAACTAAAGTTTTCAAATAATTGTAGTGGAGTATAAGTACAATATTTGGCTCTGATATGTAGTGGAGTAGAAGTAAAAGTACAGAAAATTGGAAATACTCCAGTAAAGTTCGTCACTTTAGACAGAGAGAGAGAGAGAGACAGACAGACAGACAGACAGACAGACAGACAGACAGACAGTCAGTCAGTCAGTCAGTAGCTTACTTGAATACGAGGCCACAGTAATGGTGGGCCAATCTAAGCTGCCTTTTCATTGGCTGAGCCTCTGGGGAGGCCCCGGCTCCCTGGCTGACCTTGGCCAATAGGAGTCCTTGGCTAAGCTGCTGACCCTGTAACCCCGCCTTCACATCCAATATTCCTCAACAAGGTGTGTGTGTGTGTGTGTGTGTGTGTGTGTGTGTGTGTGTGTGTGTGTGTGTGTGTGTGTGTGTGTGTGATCTTCAGCAGAAGAGACAAAGAGAAATGCACTTCTGTGTGTATGTTTGAGTGTATTTTTGCACACACGTATGCGCGCGCGTGCGCGACATGTGAGATGCGACCTGCCTTATGTAAATGGCGTGCGTCCCCTGTGTGCATGCGGTCGCTCCGCAGCCTAATTAAATATTTCTTAACGAGCGCGGTAATTTTGGCCGCGGGCGCGATGGAGGGAGAATATTTAATATACATCACAAAAGATGTTCAGAAATTAATGACCAGCTACGATTAAAAAGACAACAAAGGGCGAGAGAGGGAGGGGAGGAGGGGGGGGGGGGGGGGAGACAAGAGACGGAGGGGGAGGAGAGAGGGAGGGGGAAGAGAAAGAAAAGAGAGAGAGAGAGGGGGGGGGGGGTGGAGGGCGACAGACAGTAAAGCCAGCGGATCCCTTCTTAAAAGGGATCATCATCGTAATAAAAAAGGATTTTTACCTCTGAGAGAACGGAGAGAATGAAGAGAGAGAGATGGTGGAGTGTCAAAAAGAAGAGACAAAGCAAAAGGACGAGGATTGACAGAACGGGAGGATATCGAGGGGATTCATGGAAAAGAAAACGACACATCGAAATCTGAATCAGCTTTAATGTCACACAACAGGGTTATTTCCCCGCACGCGCTTCATCATTAGGTTTTCGGTGAGAAGAGAGAGGGTTACATGCCCAAAACAGGGGTGACAAGTTCGAAGTGGATGAAAGCAAGTTATGAGTTTGTGCGACATGTTTTGAGATGGGGATCCGCGGCTAAATACATATAATTTTGGGGGTCCTTGACATAACATAAGTCTTTTAAAAAAAACTGTTAGGACATTTGTAGACTCCCCAGATACAAAATATTTGATTTACAAATGTTCGCTTGAAAAAATATTTATTCAAAGATTTGCACACATTTCTATGATAAAAAAATAAAAAAATGTAATAGCCAAAGACATCTAAAGTGACAGAGATGCGTTCCCAGATTGAATGGGTTAAAATTGTTTGTTAGTCGTTACTACCTCCAAACAGCCTCACACCTCCTTTGACAGGCCTCGTCCCCAAGGGGGTCCCCAGACCACAGCCTGGGAAGCACTGATCCAGCACATCCACATTAGTGTCCATCACCTCATGGTGTGTGTTTATGACAAGGAGCACCCGTGGGATCGGCGCCTATGACCTCAGGTGTGCGTTGTACCATGTGATATTAACTATGTACACTTCTCTGTACTGTAATACTACAGTGTAAAAATACTCTATTACAAGTAAAAGTCCTGTATTAAAAAGAAATACTTTTGATGATCTTTTCCGGTGAGGGTCCGTGGCCATTTGAATTTGAAAAAATGTTTGAGAACCACTGATCTATGACGCTAGCACTCTGATGTCAGTAACACACACACACACACACAGACACACACACACAGAGATCCTGTGTTCCGGTTACCGCTGCACTCCCAAGTCCTGAACACGAATAAGCTTCCCCCCAAACCAGCGAAACATCCTAACGTTATGTACAAAGGTAATCTGCTTTTCCGTGGTTAATTGCATATTGAGCGGAGAGAGAGAGAGAGAGCGGTCGCTGGAGACGCATTCCAAAACACATTCCACCATCAATCTGTCTCCACTGGAAACTACACACACAGATCTGGATGTGGTCTCTGTCGAGCAGAAACCTCGTATCTCCATGTTTTTTAACTTTATGCTTTTTCATAATTTAATGCCCTAGCCTAGTTCATCATACTACAGTGTCACGCAAAAGTATAGCAAAAATAGCCGATCTACATGCTCACAGAAAAGTATGAAGAGTTTGTGACTGAATATAAACTACATTGGAACGCAGGTTCTTTATTTTTTCATTTCCTGAAAAGTAACGGTTTCGGGACATACGAGATTTCCACCGGACGGCGGCGATATTATCTGGATACCAAAAATACCCGGTCAGAACAGGCCCAGAGAAACAACACATATAGGACTCTCTCTCACACACACAAAAATGATTGATGAATACACAGCAGCAAAGCCCTCAGCATCAGCAAGCGTGCGCGCGCGTGTGTGTGTGTGTGTGTGCGTGTGTGTGTAGATAGACAGATGCAGAGCAAGTCAGAGACACAGATATGATGACAAAGGAGAGGAAGAGACCACAAGAGAAACGGAAGATAAAAAAATAACATTTAACAATTAACTTCCAAGGACAAAAAGGAGAGAAGGGCTCTCTCCTCCTCTGTGAACTCCTCCTCTCCTCTGATTTTATTGAGTTCTCAAAGCTCCTCAGATCAGACTAATCCACTGTGGCGGAGAACTGAATAGCACGCACACACGCACGCACACACACACACACACACACACACACACACACACACACACACCCACACACACAGCTCAAAGACACACAGCACCACACAATCAACAGTCACAGAGTCAGCCCTGTGACAGTTAAATGCCACAAAGACAAAATGCCCCAAAAAACTAACTCTCTCTCTATCTCTGCAGATCTACAAGCTCACAATGCGCGACCATGCGACACGTTGTAGATTTTAGCGGAACGGTTTAACAGCAGCAATATTTATTTATCAACAAGAGGTAGAAACTTACAGTCGTACAATGGCAGGACCGGCACACACACACACACACACACACACACACACACCAGGGACATGGAAGACACAGGAGAAGTCAGGAACACAGGGAGAGACGTCGGGTGACCCGATTAATATGAATCTGTTAGAGTGAAATGAGGCTTTATTGATCCTTCTCACACACACAGTAGACGGGATCCCTTAATAAAACAGCCTTCTCTCTCTCTCTCTCTCTCTCTCTCTCTCTCTCTCTCTCTCACCGGGTCATCGGTCAATAGGAGACTCAGGACAGGAATCAAATTATTGGTTGGAGTAATGTGACAAAAACTGACAAAGTCAAGGCTGCATGGGGTGTGTAATTGATAGAAAATAAGCAATGCCTTCCTCCCAATAAGGATGCTGGGGTTTAAGTGGTTAACCAACACCTTCACCTTTCTCTCCTCCAATTTCTCCTCCGTCAACTCACTAAAAGTAGCAATACCACAATGTAAGAAATTCACTGATACAGTCGTGTATACTGTATATCCTATATTACATTTGGCAAATGGGAGGGCCGGTGGGCGGTCACTATAACAAGCCTATATATGGGCATGCCAATATATGGTCATATACTGATGACATCAGGGATCTCCATACGTGGCCATAAAAGGGACATGGCACAGACGGGTACAACCAAGGGGCAAGGCTTGGATATTTACGATGAGGCCAACACGGAAGCTTATGAATGGCCAGAGTGGCGCTGTTTTACCCTGCGCCGACCTGAAGTGTCAGAAAGAATTTATTTTAGCGCAAGTGAATGGGTTTTTGACAAACTTTAGACTAGATTTTCTTACCGTAATAAAAATTGTCATAAATTCTATATGCTTCCAGTCGCTAGTTTAAAGTCTCCTTTCAATCATCATGATATGCGTTTTGCTAAATTATGGTCCCATTTATTCTAAAATTGACGATAAAGTAGGCTATGCTCCAGGAGAGGCGGGATGATTTGATTGACAACCTACACAACCAATAGCATTCATTCCCCGCCCCCGCTCTTGATTGACAAGCTACCCAACCAATAGCATTTTTGGGGGTGTTTTCCGGTTCGCTGGTCACGTGTCTGGTCTCAACCAATAGCGTTTGAGTTCCGGACGTGGCCAACTGTATATATTAACGATGGAGGAATGCATGTTCCTGAACTATCGGCTTCATTTTCGTTCTGTAGAAAGCAGGGGAGTGGCTTTGTCCATTCTTTTTTACAGTCTATGGGTACAACGGGTAATCGCGACGTGTTGTGAGCTTGTAGATCTGCTACTCTGACAAAGCCCCCCGACACTATGACTCAGGCATATCGGTTGGTTCGGCGGTGAGACGTTGGTGAGGGGGCCGAGTAGTTTGAGTAAAAGTACTCAAGTACTGGCATCAAAAGATACAGTACCAAAGGTCAAAGCACTCATTATGCAGAATGGTCCCAATCAAATGATTGGACTGTAATTAGTCATGTATTAAAATGTTCCTCACTTAATATCTGGTGGCCATGAGGGGCGGCCATAGCTGAATGGGTAGAGGTCCCCCCCGTTCGCCCCTCAGCACAACCAGAATAAGATAACACCTTCATTGATCCCAACAGGCAAATGCAGCCG
>NC_139957.1:11721058-11723558 GCF_963454915.1 Gymnoscopelus microlampas
CATCCATTTTTGGCCAAAGAGGTTTGGTGTAAAGGGGAAAAAAGCAGACCAAGTTAAAAGAAAAGTTTAATCTGAAACACAATTTTATACAATATTAATGAAAATGAATTTATACTATGTTAGTTGCATTGATCCAATCGATTATTGATCATTGACATAAACGCGCTCTGAAAATGCACGCGGCCCACCCATCGGCCGTGTTAAGTGGTCAGATGGGTGGGCACACGACTCTACGGTTCGTGTGGATAAATAGGAGAACGTAGAAACGTAAAAAACGATCCAGGGCCGAGAGACGAGCAACACGATGGGGGTTGGAATCAAACTCGGGACGTCACCAGCGCACGACAACTAGCTGAGCCAGCAGGCACCCCTCAAAACATACATTTTAAGGAATACTTCACCTAAAAGTGCCTTTTTTCCCTATCAATGAATCACCCCATGAAGCCTTGAACTTGAACCTGGACATGTTTTTTGTTTCAGTCGCATTCCTGAGCTTCAATATCTGATTCAATATCTGTGGTGTCCGCTGCGATAGGAGACCAATGCAAAACTATATAAAATAATAATATAAACTCTAAAACAACTCAGTGTAATCACTGATGAGCCTACTGAGGATCCAGGTTCAAAGAGAATGGTTTAAATATGATTGGTCTCCTATTAACTTAGTCAAAATGAGTCAAATATTGAAAGGGTGGCTCAGGAATGCGACAGTAATTTTGGGGTTAATATTCATTTAAACTAGGCTTTGGTTCATATTCATATACTATAGTAGCCTACATGGAATATTGAAAGCTGTTGAAGATAATGGGAGTGGAGAGACACTTGTGACTGTGTGTGCGTGCGTGCGTGCGTGCGTGCGTGTTGGAGAGGTGACGGCAACAGAGGAAATGAATTAGTCTCAACAAGCTCTCAGAGATGTAACACACATGCTCACATAGACACACACTCACACACACACACACACACACACACACACACACACACACACACACACACACACACACACACACACAGTTCACAGCAGACTGCTTGTTCATTTATCAGTACTACTACAATACTAAACCTCTACATGGCTAAACAATAACTTTTAATTTGAATCCTAAAAATAAAACTAAATCCCATTGTGAAGACATAAATGCACGCGGACACACACACACACACACACACTATCTCAGAGCTATAGATAAGGACAACACAAAGAACCATATATTAGCCCCCAATCCGCTTTCATTCCGTCATTCTCTCTGTGTCTCCCAGTGCATCATGGGATGGCGTGATAACAACACAATAGAGACGGTCGAGACCTTTTTTTTTATCGTGTTTTCCTGCTAATAACTTCAGTTTCACTGTCCATCTGTTTCATTGGTGAGCATTTCATTTGTTTAACTAGTTAATGACTCGTGGATCGCCCTCAGGTAGCGAGGGAGAGCGAGAGAGAGAGGGGGGGTGGAAGGATGAAGAGTGTGTATGTGTGTGTGTGTGTGTGTGTGTGTGTGTGTGTGTGTGTGGACACACTGCCAGCGAAATGTCATTCATCAACAAGAGAGGTCCTTAGGGCACTTCACACATAGTGACACACGAACGCGCGCGCGCACACCCACACGCGCGCGTACACACACACACACACACACACACACACACACACACACACACACACACACACACACACACACACACACACACACACACACACACACACACACACACACACACACACACACACACACACACACACACACACACACACACACACACTTCCTTCAGGTATAAAGGGGGATGGGAGACTAGAAGGTTCCTTTATGAGTTTGAGACAGTTTTGCGTGCGCGTGTGTCGTTTTGAGTGTGCGTGTAACACGATTTAACAGGATTTGTGGTTGTGATAACACGTCTCGATACAGTACTGTAGGAGTGTGTCTCTGTGACTGTGTGTCTGTCTGTGTGTGTGTTTTTAAGGCCACAAGTCATAAAAGCTGCGATTTGTATGTTTACATAAATGGACTGAGGCTTTCACTGAAATAAATAACTGACTGAAAAAGTGAGATAAGGAGAGAGAGAGGGGGGGGGAGAGAGAGAGCGCTTTGGGAGATCAAACATTAATATGACGCAGCGCTCCACTTTCAAGACATTCTGAACCATTTCACGGCTATAACGCACACTCCCCACAACATAAAACACTCCTATAATGAGCCTGTATGGATTATAAATATGTTTCTATTTGATGTCTCTGACAGTCAGACAGCAGGGCTCCACTTCACTATATGGCCCTCCGACTTATGATGACTGACATCAAGCAGAGAGAGAAATGTGTGTGTGGGGGGGCGGGGGGGAGAAAGAGAGAGGGGGAGGGAGAGAGAGAGAGAGAGAGAGAGAGAGAGAGAGAGAGAGAGGACTCACACATGAACGACAGGCAGTGTGTCGGAAACGCGAGGGGTGACACCGGCCAATTCATTTTCAATGGGAGTCACGTGATATCGCGCGTCCAACGTGCCACGTCGGGGGG
>NC_139957.1:11728558-11753558 GCF_963454915.1 Gymnoscopelus microlampas
CACTTTATCCATTTATGCGTTGGTTATTCAAAAATAGCAGATGTACAAGCTCACAGCACTTCACTTAGGCTGCAAGCTTGTAGATCTGTTATTTTTTTAAATGTTCAGTTTTGTTTTTACACAAATCTTCTTTTCTTGAGGTCCCCTGGCACAAAATATTTTCAGATGGGGGTCCGCGGCCAAATATATATCAATTTGGGGGTCCTTGGCACGAAAACGTTTGAGAACCACTGACATAAAGAAGGCTATTTGAACTGAAGTCTACATTCTTGCTGCCCACCAGCCCCTCCTCCTGCGTATCAGATACGCTTCCTCGGATGGTCACTGAACGCTAAACGATTTCTTTCAAATGTTCTTGGACGGTATACTACGTATATAGCGTTTAACACGGTAGAACACACCACTGGTTGTGGGGACCATTTTCCTGGTCCAGATTGATAGAGATTCAATATTTAGATATTTAGGGTTGGGCTACACTTCAAAAATGGTATTCATAAAATCCTGTCCTAAAATGTTGATGTCCTCACAAGTATAGTAAAATACAAACGTGTGTGTGTGTGAGTGTGTTTGTGCGATTGTGTGTGACTGTTTTTTTTTATTGCCACTGACGTCTCCGTTTGTATTTCTTTGCGTGGGTTTGAAAGAATGCATTTGGAGATGCATGTGCACATCTGCGAGCTTGCGCGTGTGTGTAGAGGTGTGTATGCATGCATACATCAGTGTATAGGTGTGTGTGTGTGTGTGTGTGTGTGTGTGTGTGTGTGTGTGTGTGTGTGTGTGTGTGTGTGTGCGGGTCTATCTGTTAGACTAGTCATTACTCTTGTGTGACAGCTGTGTACGAGGTAATGAATTCTGTCTCAGATAAAGAAAATATAATTCATGTTTAATTTCTGCCTCTGTCTTTGTGTAAACTCTGATTCTGCACACTGCCAGCGCCGCAGACAGGTTGAGCTGAGCCGTCTGTCTGTCTACCTGTCTGACTTACGGTCTGTTTTTGTACCTGCCTGAATTGCAATGTACTACTAGTCTACTAATGTACTAGTCTACTAATGTACTAGTCTCTCGAGAGTCGAGACAGACTGTTGCCTCCCACTATTTTCAAATGCTTCCGTCATACAGTCTGTCCAAAAGAAAGCGCTGAAAACGATCCGGGAGTACAGGGAATGTCCCGCTTCAGTTTTGTCTTTGCAGTCGCATAAATGTCCTACTGTAAGTCAAATGAGTCAAAGCATATATAGCTTGCTGCTTATCAGAAATGGGAACTCAAAAACGTGTTTTAAACATTCTCTGCTTTCGGGAGGTGACCTGTAATTTGAGTTAAGATTTTAAAATCACTTCAATTGCTGCCAACTTACGTGATTCATTTGGGGGTCCTTAACATGAATTTTTGAAAACCACTAGTGGAAAGTAAAAAAAGCAGTGGTGGAAAAAGTACTCAAATGTTTTACTTACAGATGTGCCATTTCAAAACTTCAAATGTCCTGCCATTGCCAAGACAGTACATTTTCAGGGGATTCCCAGGGCAATAAGAGGGACAAAGAAGGGCATTTAAAATGCTGAATTATTTTGATGATCACTGCTTTTATGATGCTAATTAATTTGAGCAACTGGTCAAGGACCTCTTCAAATAACCTTTCGCCTCATAATGAGTCTGACACCTTCTTCAACACACATTCTTTTGTTCTCATGTATATGGATGTCTGTTGAAAGGAAAAACGGGGGTGTGTAGTGACAACTTCTTTTCAGGGGCAAAACAGTGCCTTTTTAAGGGCAGAACAGGGAGGAAAAAATGCATTTTCAGGGCACTTTCAGGGAAAGAACAGTAACGTGTGAAGTTTTGAAGTGGCACATCTGTAAGTACAAGTATCAATACTGCAATGTACTCTGTTACAAGTAAAAGTCTGGAATGCAAAATTGACTTGAGTAAAAGTACAAAAGTATTGGTATCAAAATGTAGTTAAAGTACCAAAAGTAAAAGTACTAAAACGTGTCACGATGCGACGCGTTGTGAGCTTGTAGATCTGCTATTTTCAAACAGCCAAGGTATAACATAGGGCTAAAGTGGTTAATGTATGTTTCCTAATGTAATAATTTATATCTGCAAAGTAACTCAAGTTTTCAAATAATTGTAGTGGAGTAAAAGTACAATATTTGCCTCTGAGATGTAGTGGAGTAGAAGTAAAAGCACAGAAAATTGGAAATACTCCAGTAAAGTAAAAATACCTCAAAATTGTACTTAAGTACAGTACTTGAGTAAATGTACTTAGTTACTTTACACCACTGACTGTAGTACAGTACATAGAGTACAATAAGGTTAATGGAGCTCTTAGTGTTCTATGGGTACAAATACAATGACTTAACAAGTCATTACAGTGGAGAGATGTGTCTCTGCACTGTTAAGCACTGGGAGGGATGGACCAATTAAGTTACCATAATGACCCGGGTAGATTTACCGTAATACACGTTGTACGTGCCGTTTTACACACTAGTGAATACACACTATGTACGCCAGAGAAGGATGTGAGATAAAGATAGAGAGACAGACAGACAGGAGCAATCCTAAGAAGAGAGTAAAGTAGAGGTGGAGATGAAAGGATAAAGGTGTGTGTGTGTGTGTGTGTGTGTGTGTGTGTGTGTGTGTGTGTGTGTGTGTGTGTGTGTGTGTGTGTGTGTGTGTGTGTGTTAAATAATAATACCGCAGCTGCCTTCTCTTATAAAAACACAGGGACAACATGGGGGGGGGGGTGGTGAGCGCGCACGCACACACACACACACACACACACACACACACACACACACACACACACACACACACACACACACACACACACAAGCCCATGTGTGTGTGACTCCCCGGTGTGTGCTGGGGGTTTTATGCCCCATCTGCCTCCAGTCCCCACAGTGCAGTTCTACAGAACTGCACTACGGACACTGGTAGGGGACAAAAAGGACACACGCGTGCACACCCCCTCACGCACGCACGCACGCACGCACACACACAAACACAAAACATGAACAAAATGCATACAAACTGCATTCCAAACAACTAAAAAATGATTCATTCAGTAAGAGAGAGAGAGAGAGAGAGAGAGGGAGAGAGAGAGAGAACTCTGCTTTCAGTTGAGTGTCTGAGTGTCTACTACTGTATGTAGACAGACAAATGTGCGTGCGTGCGTGCGTGCGTGCGTGCGTGCGTGCGTGCGTGCGTGCGTGCGTGCGTGCGTGCGTGCGTGCGTGTGTTTGCGGATGTTTACACATGCATGTTAGGGTGTATGCACATGTATGTGGGTAATAATATACAGTGTGCGTGCATGCGTGTGCATGTGTACCGTATGTATGTACACTGTAATTACGTGTGTCGTGTGTGCGCGTGTGTGTGTGTGTGTGTGTGTGTGTGTGTGTGTGTGTGTGTGTGTGTGTGTGTGTGTGTGTGTGTGTGTGTGTGTGTGCCCTGCAGTGTTTTTGCTGTGGGTCGATACACTGTCTGAGGAATATAATGGATTAACACATCACTCAGTCCTGGCCCACGGCTAACACACACACACACACACATATAAGTACCAACATACAGTAGGTACACAGACAAAACAAAGGCGCACACGCACACAAGACAGTACAGTTGGGTTAGCAGGCACACCAGGCCAGGCTGCTAGCAAGGAAACAGCCAATCAACGCACGCACCTGCACGCGCGTGCGCACACACACACACGACCCGTTCTTTTCATCCACACATTCATTTCCCAACCTTTTATCCACCTCTCTCTCTCTCTCTCTCTCTCTGCAAGGCTGAAGGGAAAGATGTGAGGGAGAGAGAGAGAGAGAGAGAGAGAGAGAGAGAGAGAGAGAGAGAGAGAGGGAGGTTCAGAAAAAAACAGAGGGGCAGAAAGGAGGGGAGAAGGAAAGAAAAGAGGATATAAGAAAGAGAAAGTGACAAAATATGGAGGGGGAGAAAGATGGAAAATTGGAAAGACAGAGAGAGACAGAGATCCTAGTAGAGGGAGAAGACAATGCAACACGAGGCACAAGTAATTTAACACAACCACACAAATAACACCGGGCGAGAGAGAGAGAGAGAGAGACAGATAGAGAGAGAAAGAGAAGAGGACCCGACAGGGGTCAGGAAGCCAGGTGCATGCTGGGATAGCGGTAGTGCACCCCATCATGGAGCACAGAGGGGGTGAACACACAGCTGTGCTCGTTCAAGCGTACCGGCACGAAACCTCGCATCTCCGCATCTCAACTTTTGTACGTTTCGTCGTAAATCAACGCCCTACTTCACCGTACAAGAGTGTCGCGCAAAAGTAGTGAAACTAGCCGATCTGCAAGCTTTGCGACGCGAGCCGCTGTGAGCTTGTAGATCGTTTTTTTTATTTTTTATCGTTTCTGAAATAATCATAACAAAGGAACGGCTTTGGACGTACAAGGTTTCCACCCGACAGCGACAATACTACTTCCACTGCATTCAAAACACACATGGACTCAGGAGGAAGTGATACAATCACTTCCTCTCTTTCTTCCTGTTTGAAGGAGTTCACAAGTTGTCACCGGAGTCCGCCTCGGTGACAATCCATTCAAAAGATATGATTGGACGAGAGGAGAGGAGAGGAGAGGAGAGGAGAGGAGAGGAGAGATAATGCTAATAATCCGTCTTTCCCCACCCTCTCCACAGTATGTCCCCCTGCATGTTTATGTTGCAGCCATGTGTGTGTGCGCGTGGCCATGTGCGTGCGTGTGTGTGTCCTTGTGTGTATGTGTGCAGTTACACTCTGGCCAAATGAGAAACATGAGCTGCTTCTCTCTGTGTGTCTCTGCCCATGTGTTCCATTAAAACTATATCGATCCACCCACACACCCACACACACAAAAAGGTAAAGGCCATGCTAATCAGCAGCAGAGTTAATAGATCTATCTCTCTCGCTTCTTTGCAGGTAAAGGTTGGACACTCAACAAGCGGCCTGACATTTATGCTTCACTTATCAAACTGTAGCTATTGCAACCAACTCATTCATGCAATTCTGTCTTTTGCAATCTTCATTCCAATGCGCGCACACACGCACGCAACCACGCACGCACGCACGCACGCACGCACGCACGCACACACACACACACACACACACACACACACACACACACACACACACACACACACACACACACACACACACACACACACACACACACACACACACACACACACACACACACACACACACACACACACACACACACACACTTCACCCTAAAGAGTAGAGTAGAGAATGGATTGAATCGTTTGTTTCGAAACACACACACACAGATACAAATATGTACAGTATGAATGTGGTGTGTGAGAATGGAGTGTATTCACAGTCCTGTATGCATGAGGTTGATAAGGTGTTAGTGCCTCCCTTGTCTGCTTTCACACTTCTTGGTTTGAACATACTCAGTTCCATGTGGGGGGGGGCGGGGGGGGGGGGGGGTGAAGAAAAAAGAAAAAACCTCCAACATCTACACTTCATGGAGTAATGTTTTTGTACCGAATTAACCGAATTAAGGTAACAAACCCAGAAAAAAAACGGGACGCATGCACCGGGACGTCCCCTTCGGTTCTAAAATGCCCTCTGCGTCCCTGCTCAGCGGGCAGGTGTCAAACGAGCACTCGGACGCGATTACAACGGATTTCTCACGAGGGAAAACTATTCTCAGTTCAATGTGGAAGAGAGAAGGACATACGAGGGAGAGATAGAGAGAGAATCCAAGCTCCAATAACAACACGCATGAGGTTGATAAGGTGTTAGTGCCTCACTTGTTGCAACAGGACATAAGTTTTCATTAAGTTTTCATAGACAAGTTATAATGCCACCGACACAAAGCCCAGCTCAAAGATCATGGGAGAGCAGCACACTTAACCAGCGGTGGACAAAATACTCAACCCCCAGTACTTGGGTCAAAGTATAGATACTCCTGGTCAACTATTACTCAACTAACAAGTGAGTATCCTTTTAGCATAACCTCTTTACTACCTGTACCGTTAACAAACTTGTCAATAAAGTATTCAATCATATTTGTACTTAAGTCAAAGTAGTGGAATGCTTGCTTTTAAAAATACTTAAAGCTGCATATATCTCTGCTGTCCAGCCAGAAACTGCTAACTCCAAAACGCTCATTGTTCAGGAAACGCAAAAACAAAATATACGTTTTTCAGGAAATGAAGAAAACCTTATATTTTTAAAACAAAGCAACACTGCCTCATCAAAGTTGGTATAGTGACTTTATATATTGTCAGATACTTGCATGTGTCATTATATTATCAACACTTTAACCAAATCGCGGGTAAATCAATACTTTACCCAGCGCAAGTGGAGTTAGCAGTTTCAGACGAGCAGAAATCAAGCTGAAGTGGAGTTAGGTGTCCAAACAACAATAGCTCCACTCGCTGCTAAGGGAGAGGTTTCTGAGGGGTACAAATTCTCAAAAGCTAACAATGGATCTCCAAGCTCACAATGCATCACAACAACGTGTGAATTAATGCCCTGATGCTTCATGCCACTTATTATATAGGCCTACAATAATAAACAGGACTTTAAATATTACAATAACTTCTGCAAAGAGGTAGTAGAATAGCGCGACAGAAATGCTATGAACGCCTTTCTTCTTGTCACATTGCTCTCCTCATTAAACACTTAATAGATTTTAGAAATATAATTACTTGTTTTCATAACATTAGCGTCAGTGCTAAGTTTGATAAACAGGTACACTGCATAGTTTTAACAGACTACGGGGAGCTAGTTTACGTGGTCCTCCTCCTCGTTCACTGCGCAACGCGCTCTACTCATGCTGTTGAAAAGCAGCGCTGTAGAGGAGAGGGGGGAGTTGTTTGTTTTTGACGGACAGTTTGAGGATCCAATGGAGTTGGGAGTTTTCGTCAGAGGCGCTTTTTAATACTTTTCATTGGTTCAAATGTTTTGATATTTTACACAGACCTAAAGGGTGTTCAATAGCCTTGATTTATGAAAAAAAAAAAAAAACTGAAAATGGAGTTAGCTGGTCCTGGCTGGACACCGACGATATATAGGTGTATGTATGTAACTTTCCTCTTCTACTCGGATTTGAAGCCGGTTTCCTGCACAAGCGCTTAAGTTTTACCATTGAGCTGCTAGAACCTGCCTGCTTGCTCAGGGGATAAATTGAATTTCGTGTCAGATCCTGTGTCTAGGTGAGACATGACCTTTGACACGATCTAAATGTCTTAATAGAAGAGCAGTGAGACAAAATACAACCACCCCAATTGTATAAGTTATATTGTATAACATACTGTGCCATAGATTGGACAAAATCACATTTTAGTCAGACAAAAAAGTACTGTACATGCTTTATGCATTTCTAATTACAAAGTGTGTTTTCTTTTTAACATAAATGCATTGCGGTATTGAGATTTTCAAAAATACTAAAATCGAAGATTTTCCAGCCATTTTCAAAAAAATATCAATAATGGTAAGAACAGCCGATCTACATGACACATTGTGAGCTTATAGATCTGCTATTTTCACTATATTTGAAATAAGACTTAAGTGGTTAATTCATAGTTTACTTGTGAAGTGAAGGGAATTGAATGTAGAGTGAAGTATCCAAAAATACAAATACTGAAGTAAAGTACAGATACTCAAAAAACATTACTTTAAGTACAGTACTCAAGTAAATGTACTTAATTACTGCCCACCACTGCTAATAAGTCCATCAGAAAGCAGTAAAGAAATAACTGCTCTGTAAGATCGGGAGTGTTAGTGTACCTCTGAGGGTGTACAACTGTAACCAAATGGACCCAAGGGTCCATTTGGTTACAGTTGTACACCCTCAGAGGTACAAATGGACAGATTAGCACTGGGGGTTTGTACTGTGTGGTTAATGTAGGCCGACAGCAAACTCATTACCTGTGGAAGAGAACTGTAATGACTTGTATGATTTAAATATGGCTCTCAATATTAATCAGATGGGTTTTTTAGAGAGAGAGAGAAGCTGGACTCTGGGCACTAACTGTCACCAGATGTAAGCAAACCATATGATTTAAATATGGACATTCATCTTTCACACAACCATTTGTTAATGGTTAAAGCAATATATTCTGATACTGTTACTGAACGAACACTATTACAACCAGCCAACCAGGAGAGAGCACCCGTTTATCAGATGTTAGTGTTCCAGTTCCAATTCTGTCTGCTCATTTCTCTGTGGCATCACTTCCAATTTCACTTGTTTAATCTGTATCCTGTGTGAGTTCGCTCTCCTAATTGGAGAGAATTGGTATCCTGACCTGAAAATGCATTTTCTGTTTACTAAGAACTATCAGAATAGAGCTACACTTATTTTAACAAATAAACATCACTTACCCTACACCTTTAACAAGTATGTGACCAAAAGCAAGAAAAGGTGAGATAATTCAACATTTTGCCTTTTTAAATTCGATTAACATAGAGGTTCCAAGCTACAAAATGAGGTATCACTTAATCAAGTGACACCTCAACTTTGTAAAGTTTGTAATGAAACAGAACATATTGGTACGTGACAAAGCTTACAAACTTAACTGTACACAGACGGTGGAATGCTCCGGCATGCATATACCACCATTAATCAGTCTAATCTATCCTCATAGTGAAAACAGCCTATCTACAAGCTCACAACGCGTAACAACGCGACACGTTGTGAGCTTGTATATTGGCTATTTTCACCATTTGAAAAATGGAACACGCACACACACGCATACACACGTGTACACACGCACACACACACACACACACACACACACACACACACACACACACACACGTGTACACACACACGCACAGCATGAGCGTGCCATCCTGGTCCCAATGAGTTCTCCTGACGTGGGCCAGGCTCTGCTAGGCTCTGATCCACAATGCCTTTCTTATTTGCACTTAAATGACTGGATTTAACGGCATGCTTCAGTATTAGCGAGCAGCCACATGTGATCCAATGTCTTTATCCTCCATTACCACACACTCAGAGAGAGAGAGAGAGAGAGAGAGGAGGGGGGGCTTTTCAGGGAATTCGATGAACGCGGAAGAGAGATACAAGGGCAGGAATGGAGAGAGGAGACACCGAAAGAGAGGCATATCAGGGCATTGCATGAGAGAGGGCAGGAAGAGAAATACATGCTGAGTGGTAGAGATTGAGAGAGAGAGAGAGAGAGAGAGAGAGAGAGAGAGAGAGAGAGAGAGAGAGAGAGAGAGAGAGAGAGAGAGAGAGACAGACAGACAGACAGAGACAGAGAGAGAGGAGGGATTGTGTTGGCTCTGAGTTTAGAGCGAGAAAGAGAGAAAAAGGCAGAAATGTCAGGGAAATGACACCCCCACCTGTTCTTTCATACCTCCCCTCTGTTACTCCCAACCTTTCCCTCTCTCTCTACATTCTGATTTGAACTTCCTCTCTCCCTCCTTTGAATCCCTCTCTTCAACCATCCTCCCTCCAGCATGTCTCTCTCATCCTCTCTTAACCACTTGAACCCCCAACGCCCTCGGTTCCTGGACCCCTAGGAGTTACTACATGGGGGGGCCACCAAATCTTTGTGTGATAGGAACTTTTTTCTTCTTTTTATACATGAACCACTTCAACTATCATCCTTATTATGAGGGCAACATTAGCCACAAATATAGCCGATCTACAAGCGATCCACGACTGCGAGGGGAAGAAAGTACAGAGCCAAGGGTCAAGTTTACTTGGTTAGATGTCTGGAAATACAGATGAACATGAATCCAATATCAATAGAAAATATCAACAAAATCAAACTTACAAAACACTGCATAATGCTGTCAAACAGGTCTGAAGCCATGTATGAAATCAATGTTTCGGTTTAATCTGCAACACAATTTTATACTATATGTAGTGTGTGTGTGTGGGTGGGGGGGGGGGTCCCTGCTTCAGCTAAGCGGTCCTTTGCCTGAAAAACGTTGAAGACCCCTGGTTTAAGTGCTTAAGTAGCTCCTCTCTTCTGTACATCCCTTGCCCTCCATCCTTCCCTCCCTTCATCCATCCATCCATCCACCCCCCCCTCTCTCCTCGCCTTTCTCTCTTTCTCTCCCTCCATCATCCATCTCTCTCTCCCTCCGTCCCCGTCCCTCTCCCTCCCTCCATCATCCACCTCTCTCTCTCTCCCTCCCCATGCCTCTCCTTCTCTCCATCCTCCAGGTGTTCTGTCTGGATAAAGGATTGATGAAGCTATCAACGCTCCCCCACAAACTACCACACAATGACATTTACAAAACACCCTCCAAGCTAACACGCTTCATTCTCTCTCTCCCTCCCTCTCTACACACACACACACACACACACACACACACACACACACACACACACACACACAGGTCTGTGTTACTATACTTGTGGGGACGTACAAACTTTAAGGCATTGAAAATAGCCGCTGCGATGTGTTGTGAGGCTATTTTTCCTTAGTTGTTGTGCCACAACAACTAAGTATAAAATAGGGAAATCTCCAATCCTGACCCCAACCGGATTTCTTTCCTAAATGTAAACATATGTCAAATATATTTTTTATAACCATAAAACCATTTATCTTTCGAGGACCAGTAAAACGGTCCTCACAATGTCTGTTTCTCAAAGTCTGTACTATACTTGTCGGGACATTGGTCCTCACAAGTATATTAATACAGGTACACACACTTGTGTGTGTGTGTGTGTGTGTGTGTGTGTGTGTGTTACCGTTATCTTCCTACAGAGCTAGCTAGCTGCACGTTAGCCCTGGTGACATCATTAGGATGTTGTAATTAGAGCTCATTTGTAAGGCCAATGTAAATAAAGACCTGATAATGACTCAACCATCACTCACACACCGTGTGTGACTGTGTGTGTGTGTGTGTGTGTGTGTGTGTGTGTGTGTGTGTGTGTGTGTGTGTGTGTGTGTGTGTGTGTGTGTGTGTGTGTGTGTGTGTGTGTGTGTGTGTGTGTGTGTGTGTGTGTGGTGTGTGGTGTGTGTGTGTCTGTGTCTGTGTGTTTGGGGGGGGGACAGGAGACATTAGGAAAGTAGCTCATGTGTCATTAGCGAAGGGAGAACAGAGATCCAGCCGAGTCCTGTAGGCCCAAAGATACAACGTGTGTGTGTGTGTGTGTGTGTGTGTGTGTGTGTGTGTGTGTGTGTGTGTGTGTGTGTGTGTGTGTGTGTGTGTGTGTGTGTGTGTGTGTGTGTGTGTGTGTGTGTGTGTGTGTGAGAGAGAGAGGAGAGAGTGCAAATTTACAGTCATTTATAAATGACTGTAAAAGTATGTGCAAATGGTGCATCTATATAGTGCCTTTCTCCAAGGCACATTACATTCTCCAAATCACACACTTTATGTCAGTGGTTCTCAAACGTTTTCATGTCAGGGACCCCCAAATGAATACGTATGTGCCCCCCCCTCCACCCCGCCCAGAGGGAGCCTCCAATACAACATTTGTGTTGTTAAAATGCTTCAAAGATATTTCAAATTTGTCACATTTTTGCAAGACTATTTGAAAAAAAGCAGATCTACGACACTTCGACACGTAGCCAGGAGGTGCCGGGAACCTTCCGATACAAGACGGACGGTCTGCCCCCTGAGCCACAGCCTGCCCAAGTGTGTGTGTGTGTGTGTGTGTGTGTGTGTGTGTGTGTGTGTGTGTGTGTGTGTGTGTGTGTGTGTGTGTGTGTGTGTGTGTGTGTGTGTGTGTGTGTGTGTGTGTGTGTGTGTGTGTGTGTGTGTGCGCGCGTGCGAGCGCGTGCGTGTGTGAGAAAGTGTGTGGAAAACTGTGAAAGAGAAAGCAATAGACAGCAATAGCTCAAAAATAAGGTTGCATATCTGTGCCGTGAGCTTGTATATCTGCTATTTTCACCCATAATAGGGTTCGTGTGGGTAAAATGCATTCGTCCTGAACGAGCTTCCTAACAGATGTGATTCATTCCGGGTACAGAGCAGTAGAGTTTTAATACGAGTCACATGGCTGTGACTTTGTCACCAAGGTCAGTATCAATCTCTAGTGTCATTTCACAGTATCACCCAGCACCTCCCCAAGCCTCCAACTTTTAATCAATAGCTTCTCTCATTGATCGGCAGCAGCCACGGCCCTAATGGCAAATGTCAATCAATCTGCGCCGGTCGATAAAAATGATTGCTCGTCAGTTTGTTTATTTGCATTTAATGATCTTGATTAACATTCCCAGGGATGGGAAGGTGTGCACTTTTTTTTTTCTTCACAGCGGCACACGTTCACACGCACGCACACACACAAACCTACGCACGCACACGCTCTGTTGGGTGGAAACCTCATATGTCCAAAACTGTTAATTTTCAGGATTGATATTCTGAAATATCAAAAGCAGCAGATCTACAAGCTCAAAACGTGTCCCTTCGCGCCACGTTTTGAGCTTGTAGATCTGCTACTTTTGATATTATTGACGCTGTAGTATGATCAATTTACGACAAAAACACAATAAATTAGAATATGGAGATAGGATGTTTCTGCCCGACAACAGCGATGTGAACCCCCAGCCACATGAGCAGCAGATGATGGAGGCGACACAACCGCACTGCTCTCTCCCTTCCTCCCATCACTCCCCGTCCCTCTCTCCCTCTCTCCATCTCTCTGTCCCCTCTTCAACATCTGTGACTTTCTTCTCCTTTCTCTCAATCACGCCCCCTCCTCTCTCTCTCTCTCTCTCTCTCTCTCTCTCACTCTCTCTCTCTCTCCCAATCACCATCTCTCTCCTCTCATATCCTGATCAAGTGATTGCTCCACAAAGTGAGAGAGAAATGGTGGATGGGATTAACAGAGGAGAGGAGAGGAGGAGCAGTAGAAGGGGAGAGGAGAAGAGGAGGAGAGGCAGATAGTAGGAGAGGAGAAGCAGGCGAGAAGAGAAGGAGGAGAGGAGAGGGATAATTAGGAGGTGATGAAGGTGATGTCCCTGGTCCTCCCTCTAAAAGGGGTCAGGTCTCTCATTTCACATTCACTCATTCTCCTCCTCTCCATTTATCCCTCGCTCTATCCATTCACACTCATCTCCTCATCCCTCTCTCTCTCTCTCTATCTTCCTCTCAGCACCCCCTGGTTGGATCCTATCCCACTTAATGCCCCGTTCTCCCTGTGTGTGTGTGTGTGTGTGTGTGTGTGTGTGTGTGTGTGTGTGTGTGTGTGTGTGTGTGTGTGTGTGTGTGTGTGTGTGTGTGTGTGTGTGTGTGTGTGTGTGTGTGTGTGTGTGTGTGTGTGTGTGTGTGTGTGTGTGTGTGTGTGCGTGCGTGCGTGCGTGCGTGCGTGAGAGTGATAAAGGAGGAGTGAGAGAGCATGACACCTTGCATGTGTGTGGCACCATCTCAAAGCCTAATATGCTCTCTCTCTCTGTGTGTGTGTGTGTGTGTGTGTGTGTGTGTGTGTGTGTGTGTGTGTGTGTGTGTGTGTGTGTGTGTGTGTGTGTGTGTGTGTGTGTGTGTGTGTGTGTGTGTGTGTGTGCACTCTGTGGGGTGGGGGATGGGGGGTTCCCCATCCTCTGTTCACTGCACATCTGCCAGGTGATGTCACAACACACACACACTTGAGTGGCATAGAGTAAGCTCTCCTCTCCCCCCACATCTTCCTCTCATTATCTCTCTCTACATTAAGCCATCTATCCCTCCTTCCTTTTCTCCCATCCACCATCTCTCTCTCTCTCTCTCTCTCTCTCTCTCTCTGCTGGAGGGTTCTGTTTCTCTCCAGTGACTCTCCAATAAAAAACGCATCAATTTTCAGCCCGGTCGCCACGGTGATCTCTTTATATGTTCCACAGACCTCATTACATGAACTGAACCCAGAGGAGAGGAGAGGAGAAGATGATAGAGGAGAGGAGAAGATGATAGAGGAGAGGAGAGGGTGCTATAATTGTCAATAAGCATGACTGCATTTCTGTTTTTATACTGGCTGAATATTTACATATAATAATAAATATGAAATAATGTATTCACTAATTTACTAATCCTGGCTGCAAGGTCAAATCTATAATGTTACAAATGAGCAATTCATTGCTAGATTTAGTGGTGCCAATGTGCAAGCTCTGACAATGCTGTTGACTACAGTGTCAGTGCGTGCACATTGGGACGCCACGATCTAACACACCAATTATCAATTATTAGCTGTAGTTGCTTTGGTTCAGTGCACTAAAGGTCAACCTGCTATTTTTATTTAAGTTATTTTTTTCTTTTTCTGAGCCTTTATTATTTGATAGGTACAGTGGAAAGACCTACAGAGAGTGACAAGCTCTCTGCCATGTTATTTATGTATTCTTCCGTAAAAATTCCGGCATTTTTATTTATTTAGGTACGTGTGGGTGTATGTTTGTGTGCGTATAGGTTTGTGTGTACAGTGTGTATCGTTGTATGCATGTGTGTATACAGTACATGGATATACCTTTCTGTTTTTTGATGATTTTGTTCTAGTTTTTTAGTGGGATATTTGTATTGTTTTTCTGTCTCCAGTTGTTTTAGTCTTCAAAAAGAATTATGAAAAAGCGAAATAAAATATAAATTATAAACATAAAAGAAAATCTGTATCATTCAGCTCACGCAGTTGAGAAACCCCGGCAATATACAATTCCTTAAAATTTTTGAACATTTTTGCCTATGGCCGAAATAGGGCCACCAGGTTGAAAGTGGTTAATCAACTTGAGGTCAGAATTATTTCTCCATATGTGTGTGTGAGTAATGAGGTGTTCTGTGTGTTCTCTGACAAGCCACAATGCTCCTGTCCTTGACAAGGTCGCACCCCACCTGTCTCACCTTTACCCTCCATCTAGATGAAATGCATGAAAAACCCTCCACTTTAACTTTAAACACATGGAGGAGAGGAGAGGAGAGAGGATGGTTTGAGGTATAAAGTCTACTGTCTAGACAGGCAGTCAGATAGCAGAGCCCACCACACAGACAGGCCCTGACCTGCACACACACACACACACACGCACCGCAAATGTACATTCACACATGCTGTATACACACCCAGGCACACACACACACACACACACACGCACAAACTCACGTATACATATGGATGTATGGACACAAACAGACAAGTGTAGGCTCAGCAGCTCGACGGTACAAGTGCGCGAGCGGTCTTACGCACATGTGCGCGCTCGCGCACACACACAGAGTGTCGCCATGTTTTATTCAGGTGCAGGCTGCGTTCACAAAGTGGAAGGGTATGAAGTAGAGTTAGACCGTGAGTTCTGATTGGCTGACAGAACCAGAGCAGCTAACAGGGGATAAAACACACACACACACACACACACACACACACACACACACACACACACACACACACACACACACACACACACACACACACACACACACACACACACACACACACACACACACACACACACACCTTTCTGTGCTGACACAATCAGTGGTTCACAAGGACTGAGCCGCAGCTTCAAAACACTACTGTATGGGTCTTCAACAGGGGGTCCGGGACCCCTAGGGGGTCCTCGGAGTTACTACAAGGGGTTTGCCAAATCGTTTTTCAATCAAACTCAACCTGAAGGTAGTGACGGCTGCCAGTTTCGACCTGTTGTGTGGGAGTCATGGCTGCCAATTCCCACCTGATGTTGTGTCAGTCCTGACCTGTGTTTGTGTGCAGTATATACCTGTCTGAATATCTGTGTTTGTGTGCAGTACCTGTCTGAATATCTGTGTGTGTGTGTGTGTGTGCGTGTGTGGGGAGAGAGACATTGTGTGAATGACCTCCATACAACACAAGGACATATAGCCTGCTAACTAGCTAACTCATCCTCATTCTACTTGATCCTTTCAACAATAAACTCACCAGCTGATTTACGAAAGAAATGAAATCTGATTTCATCTAATCTTTGTGTGTGTGCGTGCGTGTGTGCGTGTGTTTGTTTGTATAGATTATCAGAGAAGTCCAGCAGTCAAATGATGCATCAGCTTTCATATGAAGACAGGAACAGATCAATTCAACTCTGCCTCTCTCTCTCTCTGTCTTTCTGCCTGTCTACCTTTGTCTCTCTCCCTCTCTCTCCTTTCTGTCTGTAAGTCTCAGTCTCAGTCTCAGTCTCTCTCTCTCTCTCTCTCTCTCTCTCTCTCTCTCTCTCTCTCTCTCTCTCTCTCTCTCTCTCTCTCTCTCTCTCTCTCTCTCTCTCTCTCTCTCTCTCTCTCTCTCTCTCTCTCTCTCTCTCTCTCTCTCTCTCTCTCTCTCTCTCTCTCTCTCTCTCTCTCTCTCTCTCTCTCTCTCTCTCTCTCTCCCTCCCCTGCGTCTCACCTTCACGTGTATAATTTATTTGTTTGACTGTCCTTCCGACTCCTTGTCTCTGGCTCTCTGCGTCGTGCTGTTCCTCTGTCACACTCATAAATATGTACTGTATACACACACACTACACACACACACACACACGTTTGTATTATTATACTTGTGAGGACATTTTAGGAGTCGGGACAACTGCCGAAAAATAGCAGATCCACAAGCTCACAACGCGTCGCAGCGCGACGCGTTGTGAGCTTGTAGATGAGCTTGTAGATTGGCTATTTTCCGGTGTGTCACACAACCAAGTAAAATAAAATAGGGAAAGCTCTAACCCCTAAACCTAACCTCTAAATGTCTTAATCTTAACACTAAACCCCAGCCTGAATCTTTTCCTAATTGTAACCCTGATTCCCCAAATCATATTTAACCATAAAAACACCAATTTATTTTGTGAGGACCAGGGAAACGCTCCACACAATGTCTTATTTCTCACATTCTACTATAGTTGTGGGGACATTTGGCCCTCACAAGCATAGTAATACAAGTACACACGCACGCACACACACACGCACACGCTGCTTGGCACGGGGACACACCACTGATTAGCCGTTCAGCTGTTAGCATTCTGATTTACTGAATCCACAAAAACATAATGAGCTCATCTACTGCAACAATTACAAATAGTATAATTGTATGGTAGGAGCTGGAAGCAGCCCAGTCAATTATGATCACACACACACACACACACACACACACACACACACACACACACACACACACACACACACACACACACACACACACACACACACACACACACACACAGCATATATGCGTGTATGTGTGTGTGTGTGTGTGTGTTAGAGAGTTTTGTGGTTACAACAACAGACGCGGGCCAACACATGGCAGAAATCCACAGAGAGAAAGAGAACAAGATGAGCGAGAGCGAGTATGTGTGTGTGTGTGTGTGTGTGTGTGTGTGTGTGTGTGTGTGTGTGTGTGTGTGTGTGTGTGTGTGTGTGTGTGTGTGTGTGTGTGTGTGTGTGTGTGTGTGTGTGTGTGTGTGTGTGCGCGCGCGTGCGTGCATGCCATGTGAACGTGCGCGTCTGTCTGTGCTTGTGCCACTGTGTGCATACGTGCGTCGGTGACAGACCGACGGAGGTTCACCGAGGTGGCTCAATTAGCTGTGACCTCCCCCCCTCCCCTCCCCCCATATCATCATCCACCTCCTCCTCACTCAAATCCCCCCGCCCCGCCCCCACACACCCCACCCTCTCTGACCTCATGCAAATGGCCGCCCCCTCTCCGTCTCTCCCGTACGACACACACACACTCCCTTCTCCAAACCCCTTCCTGTCTGTCTGTCTCTCTGTAACTACATCTATACTTTGTCGTATGACGGGCGCCACGGACCCCAAAAATGCCGATCTACAAGCTCACAATGCGACACGTCCGTGTCGCATTGTGAAATTGTCGATCGGCTATTTAACGGTCCGAGGCGCCCGTCGTGCGACGAGAGTGTAAATTAAGCAATTCCTGTCTGTCTGTCCTCCACAAAACAAGATCAAATATACGAGTGCTGCTTATTATCCATTTAGAGGCTGGAGCTGCCCCTCCTGCCCTCTCCCTCGCCCATTTAAATATAATGGAGAGAGAGAGAGAGAGAGAGAGAGAACAGGAAAGAGGGGAGGAGGGGAAAAAAAAGATTTTTATTTTATGTATTGTATGTCTTGAATGATGAATTGAGTACATTGGACACAATGGAAACAAGCGCCCAGGGCGTTTTGTGTTATCCTTTCTGAAACTGTACGATATGTTCATGTTAACTTATATAACTGTTAAGGCTATAGTGTGCCATGGTAGCCGTGAAGAGCTATACATGTCATGCGTGCGTGCGTGCGTGCGTGCGTGCGTGCGTGCGTGCGTGCGTGCGTGCGTGCGTGCGTGCGTGCGTGCGTGCGTGCGTGCGTGCGTGTGTGTTCTGTCACCAGGTCAGGCCAGATGTCTAGTTTCAATTCCAGAGTCTGAATTGAAAAAGGCTTTTTAAGGCGGCGCGGGGTTCCGAACGGGCGAGAGACAGGCCACAGGGTCTAAACACTCGCAGTCACTTTAAAAGGCACGCCTTGTTTCAGGAAAGAAAGAAACAAATTGCTTTACACACACACCCACACACACACACACTGTAGTCGATGGTGTGTGCCCATGCAGAAACACAGAGACACCTGCTTAATGCACATTCAAACGCACACATGCACCAATGAGTGCTCACACACACACACACACACACACACACACACACACACACACACACACACACACACACACACACACACACACACACACGCACGCACGCACGCACGCACGCACGCACGCACGCACGCTGTGTGGAATGAGTCCAAGTCACTCCTCCACACTCTAATACTATAGGGGGGAGAGAGAGAGTCTGTCAGCTCTGACCACATGGCGATCGCCCCAAACATCACTGCGAGAATGGATGACAAATAAATCATATTGCGTATTATTATAATTTTTAAAAACATTTTAAAATGGTGAAAATAGCAGATACAATCTCACAGCGTGTTGCATCGTGGCGCGTTGTGAGCTTGTAGATCTGCTATTTTGACTATTTTTATGTGACACTATATGATGAAGTAGGGCATTAATTTACAGAAAGACAAAAAGTTGAAAGATGGAGAAGGTGTCTGTTCTCATTAAACCATATCATTTCACAATGCTATACTGTATGTACATAACATGGTCCTAATCATAATTCTACATGCCACTATTTCATAAGCACATGGTACTGTTCTCAGAGCTCTGGTGTGTGTGCGTGTGCGTGTGTGTGTTGTCCCATGCTGGTACATATGTCGTGTTGGCAGGAAGCATTGCTGTGCGATGGAAGGGTTCCAGTAGTCTGAAAACACACTAATAACAATATCACACACACACACACACACACCCTCAGCCAAAAGCAATAGAGAAAAAGCATGACATTGCATGCATGAGTGCTTGTGTGTGCAGAGATTCAGAAGGACACACACACACACACACACACACACACACACACACACACACACACACACACACACACACACACACACACACACACACACACACACACACACACACACACACACACACACACACACCCCTCTTGTCCCTGAGCCAGTTACATGAATGAGACAGATTGTCTTCAGTAGAAAAGACAGAGAGACATGTCTGTCTGTCTGTCTGTCTGCTCATCATCTGTCACTCCTGACATGCACTGTCCTGTCTGACTCTGACTGAAGGACAGCCTACTTGTCTGTCTATCTTTGTATCTACCTGTCTGTCTGTCTGTCTGTCTATCAGTATCCAGGTCTATCTCTCTGAAGTGGAAAAAGTTCAGTAGATCAAGGTTGTCTCTCTTGTATCAGAGACCTATAAATAAAGTCAGACTTCACATAATACAGATCTACCCCCCCTCCCCGTGATGTAATTAATGTTGACAAATAATTAGCTTGTATTTCCTCTTTTTATGGGAAAATGGATAAGAAAGAGGAAAGGAAGGAAGGATACAGGGAGAGGAGAGGAGGAGGACGGGTGGGTGACACAGATGGACTGAGAGATTTTAAGGTTGAAATAAAGACGGAACAGGAGAGGAAGAGAAGAAATGTAAGGGAGGGATAGAAAGAAAGAGAGCAGTTAACCACTTAAACCACATACGTTGTTGAGCGGAGTCTTTCAGGGCTCTATAGTAGGGTATTTTCTGTTTTCTGTTTATTGCGGGGGAAAGCTTTTGCAGGAAAATAATCGATCGGCAAGCTCACAACAATGTAAGCTTGCAGTTCTGCTATTTCCTGCAAAAAGGCTTTCCACAGAACATACGGACGCTGCGGTCACAACGGCGTCGCAACGCAACGCGTTGTGATCTTGTATATATCGGCTGTTTTTGGCCAAGAGATCTGGTTTTCAACCCTTTTCATATCAAGGTCCATTATTTATTCGGCATTTGAGCCAGGACCACCGTTTGATGAGATTTAGCCTCTCAGACCCAAAACGTAGAATATTTTGTTGTTGTTGGATACGATTTAGTCCACAATTCCATGCTGTATTGATGCTGGTACCATAGGAGAGACAACGGGCACACGTTGATCAAAATAACAATTATTTCATTAAGTAATGCAGATGTTTAACAATAATTTAACTCTCAAGAGTTAAAGATCTATAAAAGGGTCCATTTGGTTTCATTTTACACTCTCAAGGGTTAAAGAGTGATATTGTTGAGAGATATTGTTGGACAACCACTTCAGAGGCTCTATACATCTACGTATAATAACAGTATGATAAGGTTGGCAAGGAATATCCCTTCAAACACTAGCCATGCTTTGTATGGAGAATATAGGTTGCTGCCTTCTGGAAGGAGATACGGTGTTCCAAGTTAACATACAATAAGGTCAAACTGAAGAGGTCCTTTGTCCATCAGACGACATTGAGGCTTAATCAGGAGTTATAGGCCAGGGGTAGGCTGAGTGGTGGACATTGCTCTTGTCTTTGCATGTCTTTATGTATGTATTTTGTTGTTTTCTTGTGTCATGTCAAATGTGTGTACTGTTATATGTTGCATACATGGCTGTTTGGGTCGCAAGACAAATTTCAGTGCAAACTGACAATAAAGTATTATCGTATCGTATCTAGGGTCCATGTGGTTACCAACTCTCCATCATTTAGCTGGGGACCACCTGGAACCCCCTCGGGGACCACTGGTGAGAAGCACTGGTGTGGACAGATGAAAACGGTCCGGCGAGTACAACAAGCACAACTCCTGGTCCAGTTTAGTACGTCTAGAGGGGTTGAAGTGGTTAAGATGAAGGGAGGTTATTAGGATTACTCAGCAAGACAAAAGACAAGACTCACTATCTCTCCTCTCTGTTTTTATCACTCTGACACCTCTCTCTCTCTCTCTCTCTCTCTCTCTCTTTATCAGTGCCACGCTCTCTCTCTCTCTGAATGTAAGATAAAAGTGGGGAAGAGAACAACATAATGGGAGAGAGAGAGAGAGAGAGAGAGAGAGAGAGAGAGAGAGAGAGGAGGAGGGGCTATCTGCAGTTCAGAGCCCCGCGGAGGGCTTAGGGAGCCCCTGATTTGACAATTAATCAATTATTTGATAGAAATCATTAATCAATGGCTCTGTAGAAGTGAAGGGAAGAGGAGTAATCCTCCAGGAGAAGAGAGGAGAAGACAAGACAAGAGAGGATGAGGGACACACACAGAGAGAGAGCGAGAGAGAGAGAGAGAGAGATCAGACTCTTCGTGTCATCTGCAGTTCTTAATTTGCTAAATTGGTAAAACTGATTGCTTTCTGTGCCTCTGCCATTAATAATGTACGGAAGTTTTTCCCCCACCGTTTTAATTTATAGATACAGGCCGCACATCGAGAGAGAGAGAGAGAGAGAGAGAGAGAGAGAGAGAGAGAGAGAGAGAGAGAGAGAGAGAGAGAGAAAGAGCTGCTCCATCTACAGTAAGTGTCATACAACACACACAAGCTTCATGCATTCATCATCAGAATAAGTTGTATTGTGATTTCTTTTTAGTTGAATGTGTTGCACTTTTTGTCATGGTTTGTGTCTTTGTTGTGCTGCTTTGGCCCCCGTCTCTGCCAGGTCTCACTTGCAGAAGAGGTGTCATACACCTCAATGTGACTCTTTTCGCTAAAAATAGCAGATCGACAAGCTCACATTATCGATCTGCTATTTTCAGCGAAAGCCTTCCTTACAATACAAATGGTTAATGTTGTCGAATAAAAATATGCCGAAAGATTATGGTCCACGTGACCTACCTTTTTTCACTGATGAAAACCAAATAAAAACTACATAAAACCTAAGCTATGATGATATAGATTAAATATATTGTCAATTTTGTCAACAAATATTAACCATACGTAAACGTTAGGGAGGGACTAGTGGAGAAGAGATCCAGTAGAACTAAGACAAGAGAGACCTTTTAGTCGACTAATTCAACTGTAGATTTAGTTGACTAAAATCGTATGGTATTTAGTCAACTAAAACTAGACTAACTGTGAAACATTTCAGATGGCTAAAATATGACTAAAACTACATTTTCACACAAAAATATCAATACGTTTTGAGCTTGTCTTTTGCTATTTTTGTATTTGAATCCCGAAAACAGTTTTGGAAATAATGGTTTCCACCCGGCAGAGACAAAATCCTCTTGAGGCCTCACACTCACCCACACACACACACACACACACACACACACACACACAGCCATAAACAAACACCCCATCAGAAACACTTTCTCACACACACACACACACACACACACACACACACACACACACACACACACACACACACACACACACACACACACACACACACACACACACACACACACACACACACACACACACAGCCATAAACAAACACCCCATCAGAAACACTTTCTCACACACACACACACACACACACACACACACACACAGCCATAAACAAACACCCCATCAGAAACACTTTCTCACACACACACACACACACACACACACACACACACACACACACACACACACACACACACACACACACACACACACACACACACCAAGTCTTCCCTGCCTGTCAACATCGCCAAGGTCACCGCCTTGACCTTCGACGTGGACGTCAGTCTCTATCCATCAGCGCCAACTTAACGGACAAGCTGACCAATGGGAGGGCTCGGAGACCCCCCAAACTCCCCCCCCCCCCCCTCCGTTACCAGGAAGACAGCGTTATAGGACAAAGCCCCGTCCACCACCAACGCAGCTGAAATATGCGCGGGCGCTTGCCGAGCGAATCAACAAAAGTGGAGAGCAAATGATGAGGTCTTAAACGAGACTTCATTTACTGAGTATGGACTGATAATGATGGAGGAGAGAGAGAGAGAGAGAGAGAGAGGATACTGCAGAGGCAGAGAGACTGAAATAGAGAGATGTGTGTTGAGCTTGTCGATCGGCTATTTTCAGCGAAAGCTTTCCCCACAATAACATAAAATACACTAGTATAGAGCCCTGTGGGACTCCGCTCAACCATATGGGGTTTAAAAATACAAAAAATATTCTAAGTACAAAGTACCACCAGGTCCCTGCGGAGGGGGGTCCCCTCCACCTAAATAATCACCATTAAGCCTCTTCAAACTTATTTAACATATCAATGATATAAATAGGTTACCACTGGAAAAAGACGTTAATTTTAAAATAATAAACAAGACTTAGGTTAGTGTTCACTGTAAAGTTCTGATATTTAATATGAAGAACAGTTAGTGTGATTTGTAACAGTGTTCAATAAAGTTTTGAAAAGAAAAAAAGCCACAAGCCAATCACAATGTGCCACGTCATCGTTCAGACGTACAGCCAATCATAGTGTGTGACGTCGGTCGCAGGCGCAGGACCCGAACAGATAGTGCAGGGGCGGACAGTGACGGCCTAGTGGGAATGTGCGTGTGAGATACTGTGTACCGATTTGCATGACGTTTGGATACAATCTGTAGGAGTAATATAAAACTAGAAAATGTGCTCCTCGTAGCCAGGCGAGGTGGTAAAAGTCAATCTTAACCAATCAGGGTGACATAAACAGGACAATGTGAAGTTTCAAGGCCATCGGACGCTGTGTTCATGATAGTATCACATTAGAAAGTACTGTTCCTGTCTTACCTATTTATATTACATATTGTGATGTCACGTGAAGCTTGACCAATGTTAGGTGTTCACACACGGACACACACACACACACACACACACACACACACACACGGACGGACGGACGGACGGACAAAGTGAAAACATACTCTCCACCATGCCTTCGGCCTGGCGGAGACAAAAATGGGTTTTGCACAAACCGGCCTCCTGGTGGCGCTATAACAGGCCCATGTGAAAAGTTGGGGCAGAGGTTCTGAATTGGCATCCAGGGAGTGTGTGTGCACAGTTTCGCAGCGACCGGGCCAACGGTGCCGGAGATTAGCTGGTAACACACGGACAGGACGGACGGACGGACAGGGGGTAAAACATACTCTCTCGCCATGCCTTTCGGCCTGGCGGAGACATCAAATAATTTTGGGGGGTGAACTACATAGGATGGAGAGAGTTTGGCTGTGTGTGTGTGTGTGTGTGTGTGTGTGTGTGTGTGTGTGTGTGTGTGTGTGTGTGTGTGTGTGAGACGGACAGACAGACTGACCTGTGAGAGCCCCAGGTATATGGAGACGGTCTCAGAGATGTACAGGAACCTCCCCTCCTTGTTTAGTGCAAATACAAAGCCATCCAGAGACTGCAGGAACACACAGAGAGACAGACACAAACAATGGTTAATCAGCAGCAGATAATACTTTATTTAACCACTTGAACCCCATATGGTTGAGCGAAGTCCCTCAGGAATCTATATTAGTGTCTTTTCTCTGAAAATAGCAGATCGACAAGCTCACAACGCCTTGTGAGCTTGTCAATCGGCTATTTTCCGCCAAGCTTTCCCCACAATACGGAAGCTGGGGTTTAAGTGGTTAATGCTATGGTTGAATGGAACAAAAGTTGAGGATATTTTCACTATCAATTCCTGTACTACCTATATTATGTTTTATGATATTTTATTAAGGTAATAAGGCAATATTAAAATAAAGTAAGGTAATAAAAAAAGTTTCAGTAATACGACGCAGGCCTCAACTCACACACACAGCGCGCTATTAACACCAGGACAGCCATGTAAATTACATTTGGTCTCCTACT
>NC_139957.1:11756058-11761058 GCF_963454915.1 Gymnoscopelus microlampas
CCTGTTTTGAACACTTTTACTTCTACTCCACTACATCTCAGAGGGAAATACCTATACTTTTACTCCATTCCAATTATTTAAAACTTTTAGTTACTAGTTACATTGTAGATTTTGATTATTATTACAAAAAAATACATTAACCACTTCAGCCCTATACTTCGGCAATTGAAAATAGCCGATCTACAACTCACAACGCGTCACGGTGCGACACGTTGTGAGTTTGTAGATCTGCTATTTCCAAAAGATTTTTTTATATAATTTGAAAATTTGCAATGGGACATTTCTGCATAATGAGTACTTTTACTTTTGGTACTTTAAGTACATAATGAGTATTCCTACATTGTGGTAGTGATACCTATAAATAAGTACAAAATGTGAGTACTTGTTCCCTCGCTGCGTTCAGGGTTGGGTGTTAACGAGGATGTCAGTGTGGACAGACACTGATGAGGACCATTGACGCCTCACAGCTCATTAACACCTCATTAACATGTCATTAACATCTCATTAGCATGTCATTAGCTAACAGCACTAAAGGGACACAGTCGGGCAACAGTTAGGACAGGTCACGCACACACATACACACACACGCACACATGGATGCGTGAAGGATATTGTACACAAACTGTCAATCTGTCGAGCGAGCTCACGCCTTGGCGAGAGAGATCGATTAACACACACAAGAAACACACAGACAAAAACACACACACACAAACACACAAACAAAAACACACACGCAGGAAGAGCACGCACAAACACAACAACCACCCACAGATATACACCAACGCATTAATAGATGGTGTCCTAGACCACGCGCGTACACACACACACACACACACACTCACACACACACACACACACACACACACACACACACACACACACACACACACACACACACACACACACACACACACACACACACACACACACACACACACACACACACACACAGACAGACAGACAGAAAAAAGAGCAGGGGGGGGGGGGGGGCGTTCAAAATTGTAATCCTGGATGTGGGGGCAACTTCTCAAATCAGACAAAGAATGACAGAGGAAGATAAAGATTAAGATGTTGGGGAGATGAGGAGAGATAGAACAACATGTCGCTGTCCGCTGTTCAAAACCTTGTATCTCCATACTTCAACTTTTTCACGTTTTTTTCGAAAATTTACCCATTTAGACTGGGAACGTATCTGTGCAGTTTTAGATTTCTTTGGCTATTCAAAAATAGCAGATCTACAAGCTCATAGCGCTATGAGCTTGTAGGTCTGCTATTTTTGAAAAATCGCGAACATGTGTGGAAATCTTTGAAGCCTCCAGAAGCAAAGATTTGAGTTAAAATGTATGTACTCAAAGATTTGCACAAAATGTTCAAGAATTTTCAAAAATAGCAGATCTACAAGCTCATAGCGCGGCACTCGGTACCGTGCTACGAGCTTGTAGATCTGTTATTTTTAACAGCCCAAAGTATAAAATAACGGTTATAGCAAAAAATCTAAAATGAGACAGTAGTAGCCTATGCGTTCCCGATCTCAATGGGTTAACACCCTACTCACAACAAAAGTAGTGAAAATAGCAGATCTACAAGCTCACAATGCATTTACAAACGTTTTATTTTTTAATAATAATGAAAAAAGGAGCAGACATGCAAGGTTTCCACCCGACAGCAACGAAGAGAAAAGGCAAAGTCCTTGAGAGACAAACGGAAGCGCGCGAGAGAGAGAGAGATGCCGAGTGATGGAGAAAGAAAGAGAGAGCGCCAATGAGAGAGACAAATAAAAGAGAGAGAGAGAGAGAGAGATTGGTTTAAAATAGAGAGATGTTATCGTGTTGCCGTGGGGAGCGCGCTAGAAACATTTTCTATTCAACTCTATTTGTTGTCTGACAGCCGGTAGAAAATGTGCAAATATGGCCGCCGAGCCAGATATTGATTTATTTATTGAAGTCGGAATCTCAACGGAGAGAGAAAGAGGTGTGAGAGAGAGGCCCGCGTGTTAGAGCTGTAACTGTAAGTGAGCACAAGAGTGTGTGTGTGTGTGTGTGTGTGTGTGTGTGTGTGTGTGTGTGTGTGTGTGTGTTATCATTCATTATCGTCCCCAGACAGCCTCTATCAAGCCTGATTTCTACACTCACACCCTCTCTACTCTCCTTATCCGTCTTAGAGCAGTGGTTCTCAACCTTTTTCATGTCAAGGACCACCCAAAATGATATGTATTTGGCCGCGGACCCCCATCTCAAAAGACATGCTCGCTTTTAAAAAATATATATTCAAAGGTATTTATAGGGGTGCCCTGAGCCAAATGAGGGAAATGATTTAGAACCCCTAGGGGTACTTTGGGGTAGTCCTAGGGGTACTTTGGAGTACTCTTAGGGGTCGGGGAGCATACATCAATACACATACAGTAGCAGGGGCTTTCAAAGTGTGAGGTGCCAGAACATTGCAGGGGAGGGGAGGAGGCACTATGTACAGTATATCGGGTTTAACAGGTTAATGTAGTTATGCCCGCAGATTCACACAAGGTTGGTATTCTAAAAATGTTTGCCTAGATCATGCGTACAAATAAGCACTATTATTCTTTTTTTTCCCTCCTTCTTTTTGCTCTCCCATAGACGTGTTTAATATTGTGTCATATAAGAACTGTGTTCCAAAAATAAACAGCCCGGCGGTTTGACTAATATGGATATGAAGCATCAACTAACGGCAGGAAAACGTTATGCCCATAAAAGGAGATCTCTGTGTCTGTCGGTCCTTGTCCCTTTTATGCCCATACTGTTAATGGAGATCCGTGATGTTATCAGTGCATGCCCATATATGGGCATGCCCCCTTTTGTGCCCATATTTGGAGATGAATGATTTGTTTGCTGATGCCATGACGACACATTGAGGTTACAACATATTCCATATTTGGGCGTGACATATGAGCATGACGTCAGAGGCCCGAATCAATTGTATAGTGACGCTGTAGTGTGATCAAGTAGGGCGTTAATTTACGAAAAAACTCGAAAAGTTAAAATGTGGAGATAAGAGGTTTCTGCACGACAGGAACAATATATTATATATTATATTCCTGTACTAGTAATAGTAATTTAAGAAGTAGGGTAGTAACAGATCCTAGAACAGCAGAGAACAGTCCACATCCTACATTGTGAATTTTAATCTTCAAGGTTCAGGGGGATTAGAGGGGATTAATTAGAATGTCAAATATGCTGATACAACACTGATGCAAACATACACACATATGCACACGCACGCACACTACACACACACACACGCAAACGCGCGTGCACACACACACACACACACACACAAACGAGCGCGCGCACACACATACACACACACACACACAGCATGCGCACACACGCACACACACACACAGGTCGATGCAAACACATATAACCTTGCTGATGGCACAGCGTTTTCCTGGCTCCCGGAACTCCCATGGTGCCCGGTATAAAGGTCAACTAGGGGTCATGTTGTTGAGGTGAGAGAGTGCGAGTGTGTTTTGTTTACATTTTGTTGACATGGATGATTGGCGGTAAAGGAACCTACTTCACAACAGTCAGTCACAACAGTGTGGGGTAACACTTCATTAGAATAGGCTCCAATTAATGATTTGAAAACCATTACTATATGTTAATAAATATTCTACCTCTTAATCACTTGAACTCCAGCATCCATATTCTGGGGGGAACATTAGCCAAAAATGGCGAATGCGTCCGTTGCTTGTAGATCGGATATTTTTGACAAGACATTTGGTGTAGACGGAAACAAGCGGTCAAAGTACAGTTGTAGCTCAAGTCCGGTTCTCTCTAGGACTATAAGGTTTAAGTAACAGCTAATGTATGATTAGTTACAGTGGTTTAGAGGGTGTAACTTGTCTTGTACAAAAAATACAAAAGTACAATCTTCTGGTATAGACGTATAGTGGAAGTAATTGTAGGCCTACTACCAAAATATGCTCCTCATTGACTTACATTGTACGGTTAAACAGCTCTCAAAGTCACTCTTTTAGCACCTAAACGAACACAAACAAAGTTGATACAGACACTATAGAACAAAAACCAGTAATCTTAGTTTTTTTTTAATAAAGATGTTAACTTCCTGTAAATTTTGCGATCTTTATTAAAAAGAAAACCTGGACTGGATCGACTGATCCGGATCTTCAAATAGTAATATCAGCCGGAAGTTGACATTTTTATTATAAAAAAAACCGTTTTGTGATGTTCTATATTGTATATTGTAAAAGAGTGACTTTGAGAGCTGTTTCACCGTACAATGTAATTCAATGAGGAGCATATTTTGAATTATCAATTTCTAAACAATGGAGCAATTATTAGTGTGGTTGCCCTAACAGGGCAACCAGACTATTGTTATCCTCCGAGGCCCTAACAGTTTATTTCAAACCGGATCTCCTCCCACAGTTTATTTTTCCCAATTTAGTTGCATATGTCAAAATGACCGGCCTCACCGGGAATCGTGCACTTGTATTTTGCTAAGAGATTGGTTACATAGTTTAATTGATATTGATGTATTAGTGCATTAAATGTCCCCATCCACTTTAATGGGAAAATGAAAAACTCCCATTCAAGTATTTTTTTCTCAGAAACCGTAAGGGCTAGAGTTAAAGGACTGGGAGGGGAGGTTCATAATTTAGTGCGAAATTATTACAAAAATAATTCCACCAGTCGGCCTCATGGTGGCGCTATAACAGCCAACTTTACGTTTTGGCCTATAACTCTTGAACCGTAGGTTGTAGAATAAAAATCTTGTTTCCCCTTGATTCCTTGGGTCATGACTAGGGTTGTCCGATATTGGCTTTTTTACCGATAACCGATATACCGATATTGTCCAACTCTTAATTACCGATACCGATATCAACCGATACCGATATATGCGGGGATTATTGTGATTAGGGTAAGCTCAAATTTCATATCACACACACCATATACAGTAAGAACTCCTGTAACTTATTTATAAAGCCAAAAAAAAAAAAAAAAAAA
>NC_139957.1:11770360-11777860 GCF_963454915.1 Gymnoscopelus microlampas
GTTGAACGCTCAGACACAGAGAAATGAACCAATAAGTCCTTAACAGCTCTACATCTCTCTAACTCCTCGTTGTTTCATCTCTCCTCTCCTCTGCCTTCCTCCTAAATCAGCGGTTCTCAAACTTTTTCATGTCAAGGACCCCCAAATTGATATGTATTTGGCTGCGGACCCCCATCTGAAAAGGTTTTGTGAAAGGAACCCCCCTACTTCATCTCTCTCTCAGCTAAGGTCCATGGCTTCAAAAAAAATCACACCCAGTGTGAAGTGAGCGGTGATATTTATGACTTATTCATTTCATCATGCATCTCGGTAGCCAATCACAGCACGTCCTGTGAAGTGACGTGCTTACATTTTTTACATTATTATTAATTTCATCATGCGTCTCGCTAGCCAATCACAGCGCGTCTGCGAAGTTTGAAGTTCATTTCATTATGTGTCTCGCTAGCCAATCACAGCACGTCCTGCGAAGCTTAGCCAATGGGCGTGTTTTCCACAGCATGGCGTCACAGCGAAAGACAAATTTTCACGACGGAAAGAAAAACAAACATTCGCCACGGATGGGTCCTAAACCCACTTATAGGAGCGGTTGCACCGCTCAAAAAGCCATTGAAGACCCCTGCTCTAGGGAGGAAATGAAAGTGAAGTTTACTTCCTGAACCCGACTGCGAAAGTCTATATTACCTTTTGAGAGTGTTCCTTTGACTCTGAACTAGGTTTCAGAGTCAAAGGAACACTCACATTTTGTATTGTGTGCTTGTCTGTCTGTATGTCTGTCTCTCTGCCTGCCTGCCAGCCTACCTGTCAGCATCTGTCAATCTCTGTTAACCTCCATCGCCCCGCGACTGTCTCAGACATCATTTGACTTTCATAATATCCCCCTATTTTCATAAATCTGTTGTAATAATCCATACGCTATGACACACATATGTCTTTTCGTGTCCCGCGTGCGCAAAGCCGCGCCCGGCGCCCAATTGGCTGACAGCGTGATTGACAGCTGTGACAGAAAACGGTGTCACGTCAGTAAACGTGTGTGTCTCCTTTAATTTACCCATCATGCCGCTGACACAGGTTCAACCGCTGGAGGTGTTTTACATGGAGCTATTAGATTAGACATGTTTCATGGTTACGTTTTACTGTGTGTGTGTGTGTGTGTGTGTGTGTGTGTGTGTGTGTGTGTGTGTGTGTGTGTGTGTGTGTGTGTGTGTGTGTGTGTGTGTGTGTGTGTGTGTGTGTGTTATGGTTGAGTGCATACAAACATCAGTCAAGGAATGTAACATAACCCATTACAACAACAAGGTGGGGTTCTATGGTGCGTGTGCGTGTGTGTGCGGTGTGTAATTGTGTGTGTGTGTGTGTGTGTGTGTGTGTGTGTAGACATCCATCAGATGCTGTGGACAATGCCTGTCAGTAGGCTCCAGAATGGTAAACAGATGTGTGCGTATGTGTGTGTGTGCATATACGTATCACATTGTGGTTTTGATGCGTGCATGTGTGGATTCTTGTGAATTATTGAGACAGTGTGTGTCCAATAATTTAATTTGCTTGTGTTGTGTGTGTGTGTGTGTGTGTGTGTGTGTGTGTGTGTGTGTGTGTGTGTGTGTGTGTGTGTGTGTGTGTGTGTGTGTGTGTGTGTGTGTGTGTGTGTGTGTGTAAATCACTTTACATATTTACTGCATGAATAACATTTGCAAGTTTACACGTGTCCACACACACACACACACACACACACACACACACACACACACACACACACACACACACACACACACACACACACACACACACACACACACACACACACACTACTTTGCATGTACTCTACTATACGTATGTATACCATTTGAGAGCTCTCAAGTGTCTATGCTCTTTTTTCTTCAGCAGCACACCTGGTCTTCAACCTCTCAACATGTTCACGTCTCATGCGCTCACTTCACCGGCTTCCAGTTGCTGCCCACACCCAGCACAACACACTGATGGGTAAAGTGGTGCTCCATCTTTTTCATGTCAAGGACCCCCAAAATTATATGTATTTGGCCGCGGACCCCCATCAAAATATGTTGTTCCAGGGACCCCCCAGAAGCAAAGATTTGAGTTAAAAATGTTCGCTTTAAAAATATATATATTCAAAGATTTGCACACATTTTCACAAATTTTAAAAAATAGCAGATCTACAGGCTCATAGCGCGGCACTCGGTGCCGCGCTATGAGCTTGTAGATCTGCTATTTTTGAATAGCCCAAAGTGTAAAATAATGCTTTTTAGCTCAAATCTAAAAATGACACAGTTCCAGGTCTTAATGGGTTAATGATTAACCACTTATGTGTAACCGGAGTCCCTCAGGGCTCAATACTATTTTCTGTTTTACGTTATTGTGGGGAAAGCTTTCGCTGAAAATAGCCGATCGACAAGCTCACACCGCGATGCAACGCCTTGTGAGCTGCTATTTTCAGCAAAAGCTTTCGCCACAATACGGATGCTGGGGTTCAAGGGGTTAACTTCAGGATATCGTTGCTGTCAGGCAAAAACCGGACCATTCTCCATATTCTAACTTGTTGTGTTTTTTCGTAAACTAACGCCCTACTTGATCATGCTACAGCGTCACACAAAAGCATCAAAAGTATCAGTTCCGCACGCTAGAACCGCGTCGCAAATGACATGTTTTGAGCTTGTAGATCTGCTACTTTTGCTCTTTTTGAATTTGAATCCTGAAATGTAACAGTTTTGGACACATGAGGTTTCCACCCGACAGAGACTATATGGTCTAACCCTACACCGCCATGATGGCAGACTGAGGATGTTTAGTTTTTTTAACAAAACATGTATCTCCACCTTTCCTTTCATTTTCTTAACCAATTCGATCCAATTCGAGCCAAAGAACCAATTCTTTGGCTATTAAAAAGCAGATATACAAGCTCATGAACTTGTAGATATGCTATTTTCAACCGTTTTTTGAAAAAACGTACGTTGTTACTGTATATCAGGTTCACACACTTTTTCATTTCAAGGACCCAAAATTATATGTTTTTTGCCGCCGATCCCCACCAAAATATGTTGTTCCAGGGACCCCCCCCCCCCCAGAAGCAAAGATTTGAGTTACAAATGTTCGCTTTAAAAAATGTATATTCAAAGATTTGCACAACATTTTATGTTCCAAGATTTTTCAGCTTGTAGATCTGCTATTTTTGAATAGCCAAAATAAGTCTAAAATGACACATTCCCGTTCCCGGATTGAATGGGGTTAAAGAGATAATAATTTGAGTAATATTTCACTCTGTACGCACACACACACACACACACACACACACACACACACACACACACACACACACACACACACACACACACACACACACACACACACACACACACACACACACACACACACACACACACACACACACACACACACACACACACACACACACTTCTCTGCATTTGACCCCGTTAGGATCAGTGTGCTGCCTCCCTAGGGGGCGCACAGGGAGCAGTTAGGGGGGGGGGGGGGGGGGGGGGGGGCGTACAGTGTCTTGCTCGGGGACACCTTCGACACAGAAGCCTGGCGGAGCCGGGGCATCGAACCGGGGAACTTAACCGGGGGATTTAAGGTCGGCCCGCTCTACCTCCTGACCCACTGTCGCCCTGCAGGGAGGTTAGCCATAAAACCAACCGCTTTTGTGTGTGGAAGCCATCGTTTGTATTTCTGCGGTGAACCTCTCTTCACACAAAGAGTAGAAACATGACTGCTCTCTCCCTCTCTCTTTCTTTCTCTCTCTCTCCATCTCATCCCTCTTTCACCCCCCCCCCCCCCCAAACTGGTGCCAGACAGCCCCTGCACGCACACACACATGCACACGCACGCACGCACGCACGCACGCACACACACACACACACACACACACACACACACACACACACACACACACACACACACACACACACACACACACACACACACACACACACACACACACACACACACACACACACACACACACACACACACACACACACACACCTCTACGCAGACAAAGAGAGGTTGACTCTCTCTTGATGTTATGCAAATGTAACCAGCTGTCGTTTTATTTGAACACAGCCCTCTCTTCCTCTCCTCTCCTCTCCTCTCTCTGTCTCTTTCTCTCCCTGTCTTATCTCTCTCTCTCTCTCTCTCTCTCTCTCTCTCTCTCTCTCTCTCTCTCTCTCTGTGCCGCCCGGCGGAGCAGAAGAGAGAGATAGAGAGAGACGGATGCGCAGTAAAAACCACAGGTTTGATGCCCTGTCCCCCGTCGTTATTACTACACCCAGTTCTGAGCTCACAATAAACACAACAATGTCAACAACAAGAAAGTAGACGAGAGAGAGGGATGAAAGAGCACGCACGCGTGTGTGTGTGTGTGTGTGTGTGTGTGTGTGTGTGTGTGTGTGTGTGTGTGTGTGTGTGTGTGTGTGTGTGTGTGTGTGTGTGTGTGTGTGTGTGTGTGTGTGTGTGTGTGTGTGTGTGTGTGTGTGTGTGTGTGTGCGCGTGCGTGTGTGTGTGTGTTCTAACAGGTGTTATCGTCTCCAGGCACTCTGCCTCCTGCCAGGTGCTATGCCAGGCTGTTACTGAGTTATCTAGTCAAACACACTTGTGCATGTGTGTGTGTGTGTGTGTGTGTGTGCGCGCGTGCACACACGCATGTACACACACACAGAGACACATGCACACACATCACTATACAGTATATCATCGCTGTCGGAAGGAATCCTTGTATGTCCAAATCCGTTATGAAAATGAAAATACACTCTCGTATGACAAATTAGGACGTTCATAAAAAAACATGACAATTTGAAATATGGAGATACAAGGTTTTTGCCCGACGTGTGTGCATGTCCCCGCCAGTATGATGGGGACATGGCAATGCACCATGAAGTCACTAGATGGCGCAGTACAATTTAATTTTGTCCTGCTGATTTGGGCTGCCTGCAATAAAAACATGCTGTTACACTATGCAGAGTGCCCAGGTAAATGTAAGGTTAAAAACAAGGGGTAAGGTATGTTTAGGAAAGAAAATAAGTCATCATAATTGTCAGCTATAGACGGGCACTCGGGTGGGGCAATGGTAAAGTACCTGCTCACCACCGCAGAGTCTAGGGATTTCAATCCACCAGGGTGCATGCGGCTTGTTGAGCGTCTATCTATACGAACACGGTTGGTCGTGTTCGGAACATTGAAGCTGGGCAGGGAGGGTGATATTATATTTGTCACTACAAATATGGGCTATAGGGGCAGCAACTGTCAGCAGGGAGTGTTGGTCGGGAGGAATGGGATGGAGTTGCCATGTCCTCTTGGTGGGGGCTCCTCACTGGCAGGTGAACCAGTAGGGTACAGCAGCAGTGACAACACAAGCTGTGTTGGGAGGAATTAGTTGGCATAATGACTAAATTGGAGAGAAAAGGGGGTAAAAATAATTGGGGGGGAAAATGTGTCGGCTAGAATGTTATTTGTAAACATATCCCGTACACTACCTTACTGGATGTAGCCACATACATATAACACAAAATGCATGACAAACTAAAACTCAACACTTCAATGACAATGTGGAGAACATCTAAGCCTTCAATTAACCAGCTATTAGGCCTACAGTATAACACTTTGTGTTTTTTAGTACTTTAGTACGATAAACATGTGACTTGCAAGTTGAACTTGCAAGCACATGCTAGAGTTTAGTTTGAAGGCAATATCAAATATGTACTTATCCTTGCTAGTTAACTATTTTAACTCGGACAAACAAAACACTTATTCAAGAGCTTATCTCACATGTATAAGTGCAGAGCTGCTTATCCAAATGCTTGTAGCATGAAGATATGTTTATCTACTCTAGTTGCTTCTTTAACTCAGACACTTTGTTTAGCTGCAGTAGGAGCTTCTCTGACACTGAGAGGGAGACACGTTGTTTATCTGTGCAAGGAGCTTCTCTAAAAGACATGTTGTTTAGTTGTGTTAAGACATTCTCTACCACTAGACATGTTGTTTAGTTGTGTTAAGACATTCTCTACCATTAGACATGTGACATTCTCTACCACTAGACATGTTGTTTAGTTGTGTTAAGACATTCTCTACCACTAGACATGTTGTTTAGTTGTGTTAAGACATTCTCTACCACTAGACATGTTGTTTAGTTGTGTCAAGACATTCTCTACTGTTTCTGAAGTGTAGTTGCTTATTTGGACTGGTTTGCAAGATTATTTTTGAAAATAGCCGATATAAAAGGGCTCAAGTGGTGAAACAGGTCGCTTCTTTAGGGCTTGTTTTCATAGACCTGGGCGCTTGTTTCTCTCACAGAATCTGGCAACACCGAAGCCAGCTCGGACCAAACCTTTACCCCTCTCTCTCTCCCCTCTTCTCTTCCCCACGGCTCTACCAGTCGGCCTAAAGACTGAACATGTTCGGTTTCTCTGAGTCGGACGATGAGGTCCCGACGGACCTCTACCCGACGGAACGACGATATCCAACGCTTTCCAACGCTGAGTCGGCCCAAAAAAACGGTGCGGTACTTGAAAAGGTAAGAATAATTGGAATAATCTAATAAGTCTGGCAGTGAGTTAAGAGTAGCTTGATGCACTGAAGACATACTGGCAATTTCCACTGTGTCAGGTAATAAGAACTTTGGAACAAAACTTCTGCTGAAAGCAAACTGTTCTTATGTCGGACGTCGAGACAGATCAACAAAGAATCTTTAGCACCTCAAATAAAACACCAAGAGCAGATAGTGTAAATGTATCTTGGGAGGAAATGACAGCAACAGTTCAGCGTCTGGTAATGGTGCTATGAGAAGCATTCCTCAGTGTAAAACAATAAGTTGTCCAGTGATGTTCGGCGACGAGCTGAAGAGAATCTAGCAGTAGTAATTGATGAAGGAGAAATGGCTATCGTTGCTGTCGGGCAGAAGCTATAGGTTACTAGCGTAACCACGGTTTTATGATATAGGCTTCTGTGTTCACGCCAGAGGGCGCTCTCCCATGCAGAGAGCCCAGGCGAGACTTGAAACGACTCTTAGAATATAAAACCTTACTCTACCATACCATATTCATATAACTGTTTGTGTTTTTTCGTACAAAAACAGCCTGCTTGATCATACTACAGCGTCACACAAAATTATCAAAAGTAGCAGATCCACAAGCTCGAAACGCGGTGCGAAGCGTCGCGTTTTGAGCCTGTAGATCTGCTACTTTTGCTGTAGTTTTGAATTTAAATCCTGAAAAGTTTTGGACAATATGAAGTTTCCCACCCAACAGAGATGATATAGACATTCGGTCTTCAATATTGTCTGTCTAAAGATGCACAACAGTTTTTTGGTCCAAGCAGGCAAAGAGTGAAAATCATGGTTCTTGTTGACCTCTGCCTCTCCTCTCACATCAGTGCCCGTTGAGTCACCAAAATACCAAACACACGCAGGCCAGGGGAAAACCTGCATTATGCAACCACAATTTTGTTTGTGCACTATGCGCATCACGCCAGTGTGCC
>NC_139957.1:11782860-11785360 GCF_963454915.1 Gymnoscopelus microlampas
TCCCCTCCTCTCCTCTCCCCTTCTCTCCTCTCCTCTCCTCTCCTCTCCTCTCCTCTCCTCTCCTCTCCTCTCCTCTCCCCTCCTCTCCTCTCATCTGTTTCTCCTCTCATCTGTTCTTCTCTCCTCTCCTCTCCCTTGTGTATACCATGAAATGCACACTCTCATGGAAATCACAGGACAGGTGCACGCGCACCCACCCACACACCCACACACACACACACACACACACACACACACACACACACACACACACACACACACACACACACACACACACACACACACACCTCCGCGGTAATTAAGCGTTGTGTGTTAGCCTGCCAGTGGGAGAGACAGGCAGATGAATGGATACACACTACATGGATGTGTGTGTGGTTTTACATACAGAGACATACTGTACATAATCACCCCGTTCACCTCCCTCACCCTATATACTTATTCAAAAACAGCTGATCTACAAGCTCACAACGTGTGTCCTATTGTGGGGAAAGCTTTCGCAGCAAATAGCCGATCAATTCAGGGGTCCATGACATGAAAACGTTTGAGAACCACTGCCCTATGATGGAGAGGGACGCACATCAAGGACGGATTAGCCATTGGGCCCTTGACTCTCAGGGGCCGCGAGGCCCGCGATAATTTACTCAAATGAAATGTGTAGGTTAATCAAATATGTGGGCCCCTCCTCTATAGTTACAGCAGTGGTTCTCAAACCCAGGGGCTCATGGCTTTGACATGCAAATACATGCACATGTACTTTAGGTTACAGACTGTAAATCATGCATGATGAAATGCCTTAAAACCCGAGCAGTGTGTTTGCGTGCCGTGGCCACCTGACTGTCCGTTGTGGGTAGCAAGCGCGGGGGACCCCTAAAATTTGATGGGCCCAGGGGCCCGTGCGGGGGTTAATCCCTCCGTGGCTCACATAGACGTGTGCTCATAGATTCGCAGGTGCTCACAGACACACACACACACACACACACACACACACACACACACACACACACACACACACACACACACACACACACACACACACACACACACACACACACACACACACACACACACACACGTCTCTCCAGGTAAGAGGTGTCAGTTCTAATCCTTCAGTTTGCTCCAACCGACCCCCCCCCCCCCCCTCCTGCATATGGTTGTCATAGCGACTCCCTGGGGATTATTCCATGGTATCATGGGATGTGTGTGTGTGTGTGTGTGTGGGGGGGGGGGGGGGGTCAGAACATGGATGTTAACACTTACACATGACAAGACAATGTTCTCTCACACACACACACACGCACGCACGCACGCGCGCAACACACACACACACACACACACACACACACACACACACACACACACACACACACACACACACACACACACACACACACACACACACACACACACACACACACACACACACACACACACACACACACACAGCTCTGTTGTGTTGTGACTGGGGGGGACCTGGCTGCTACACCTCTATGCTCTGGACCCAGCTTTACATCAGCACCATATCACTGCCTCTGGACACTTTTTCATTAACCCATTGGGGCCTGAGGCTCTGATTCCACTAAATGTCTTCTAAATCCTAACAGTTTTCTGAAAAAAACTTATATTTCTACATCAGTGATACTCAAACCTTTTCATCTCAAGGACCCCCCAAAATGATATATATTTGGCAGCGGACCCCAATCTTAAAATGTTTTGTTCCAGGGACCCCCAGAAGCAAAGATTTGAGTTACAAATGCTCGCTTTAATAAAATACAGCATTATATATTCAAAGAGTTGCACCAATTTTCAAAAATAGCAGATCTGCAAGTAGATAGTGTAGGTCTGCTATTATTGAATAGAAATCTAAAATGACACAGATGCGTACCCGGTTTTAATGGGTTAAACCACTTGCACTATGCCTATTCTGGAGTGGGGAACATTTGCCAAAAATAACTAGATCTACAAGCTCCAAACGACAAAGAGATTTGGCATCGACGCAGGAAAGGGGTCCGAGTACAGTCGTAACTCAGTTTCCATAAGACTAGAGGGGTTAAATGGTGTGTTTTTTTTTACCTGCGGATGTTCCTATACATCCAATGTAGTTATTATTTAGTCACACACTTTTGTTATTACTTTTCATTGGTACAATATTTATATATTTTAAAAAACACAGATAAACTGAGCCACTTTCAAACTGGCGTATCTATTTTAAGCATGTCATTATGCGGAGACAATTAAAGCAAAAATAGCCGATCTACAAGCTCACGACATTGTAGCAAAGATTTGAGTTAAAAATGTTGTTTCCAAAAATATTTGTATTCAAAGATTTGCACACAATAGAGAGAGACAGAGAGAGAGAGAGAGAGAATGTGTGTGTTACCAAACATGAGTGTATGTTGAAGCGTTGCATGTGTGTTTGACGTGTGCGTGCGTCCGTGCTTGCGCGCGTGTGCGTGCGTGCGTGCGTGCGTGCGTGTGCGTGCGCATGTGCGTGCGTGAGTGT
>NC_139957.1:11795360-11797860 GCF_963454915.1 Gymnoscopelus microlampas
CACAAAAAGTTAAAATATGGAGATAAGAGCTTTCTGCCCGACAGTGACGATATGCTAATGCATGTCTCGTGGTGTGGATATAATTGATCATATAGGCAAGTTTGAATTTGGGAGGGGACATGGCCAAATATTAACAAGGTATTTTGGCTATTAAGAGATTTGGTGTAGAAAGGAAATACTAGCGGACTCAATACAGAGCCCTGGGGGACCCCCGGTCAACTAAGTATTCAGGGTTTAACCCATTAAGACCGGGAACGCATCTGTGTGTCATTTTAAGATTTCTTAGGGCTATTCAAAAATAGCAGATCTACAAGCTCATAGCGCGGCTCGTGAACATTAAATGTTCACGATTTTGTGCAAATCCTTGAATATATTTATATCTTTTTAAGCATTTTAACCCATATATGCGCTTCTGGGGGGACCCTGGAACAAATTATTTTGAGATGGGGGGGGGGGGGGGGGGGGTCTGCTGGCCAAATGCATACATAAAAAAAATAGCAGATCTACAAGCTTGTAGATCTGCTATTTTTGTAGCCAAAGAAATCTTAAAAATGACACAGATGCGTTCCCAGTCTTAATGGGTTAAGTGATTAAAGGAAAGTCATCATGTCAAACATGGAGGGAAAAGTCCGCCGCCAAACACTGGTTGTGTGGCTTGGCAGAACTCACAGCCGGGTTGACACTGGAGTTGGTCCAGGCTCACAGCAATCACAACACCCAGCAGAACAACACGCTTAGCTTTGCTCTGGGTTACGTCGCCGCCGTCGTCGCTGATGGGTGGAAACCTCGCACGTACAAAACGGTTACTTTTCAGGAAATATGGGTGCAAAAAAAAGAACCTGTGTTCCAATGGATCCAACGCAGTTATTATTTAGTCGCAAGCTTATTAATACTTTTCATTGGTTTGATATTTGTAAAACCCACACATAAATCACTTTAAAGTAATACTAGGTAACGTTTTCAGTAAAACTAAAGTTAAATTGTATATCTTTTGTGAGTGGCAAATGTTTCACAACACCCACTCCATGAATTTCACCCCCGAAAGCCTTTTATTTATATATTTTCTATTGAACGCCGTCGAGCATGACTTTCCCTCGAAAATGACGTAATCTGGCCGGAAAATGGAAGCGGAAATCCACAGGGTTCCTGTTTGGCCAGGAACTACCGCGCCGGTTTCCTGTTTGGCCAGGAACTACCGCGCTAATAACAAAAGGAAACTCACGCTGATTTTAAGAGATTGTATGATTTGAAGAACGAAAAAAAACAGAAACAGAAAACACAGCTCACGGTAACTAAAGCTCCACTGGCTAAGAGAAACGATCCACAGATCGTATAAAACAATTAAAAGAACGCTTTTTGAAACACTTCCGTCTTCCGGTGAAAACGAATGGAATTCTGGGTAACAGAGGATAAGCGAACGGCCTGCAGTGACGGTAATGACCAGCAGAGGCTGCTAAAAGTCTTTTTTTGGAAATTTGCACAGAACAACTTTAACTTTCAATAATGTGATACTTTTGTGTGACACTGTGGTATGACGAATGAGGGCGTTAATTTACCCCCAAAAAAATCAAAGTATAGAAATGTGGATATACAAGTTTCTGCCCGACAGCAACCATATGTATGTAAATGTGTCTGGAACTCTGGATAAGTGTTTCATTGTGAAACATTATGTTTGTATGTATTTGACAAACTCAGTCAACTAATAGAAAACTGTCAATGGGAATCAAATGAACCACTTGAGCTCTAACGTCCCCGTCCCTGTCTGTAAAAATGTCAGATCTTAAAAGGCTTGTAGATTGTGAGCTTGTAGATCTGCCATTTTTGGCAAAGAGATTTGGCGTAGAGAGGAGTGGACCTAGTACAAAGCCCTGGGTGACTCCGGTCAACAAATATATAAGTGGTTAAAGGCCCCATCAAGGGCCCCGGGGGGTCTTCGAACCCCACTTTGAGACCCACTGGTATGTATTGCTTGTAGATCAGGGATTTCAAGGCTGTGTGTAATGAAGTGGGATAGCTCCTGCAGTGATGCTGGTAATAGACAATATTAACAGCTGTATGCTGCCTTGCTGCTAGTCCCTGTGGTGCCTTACACTGAACTGTCAATATTTCTCACACACACGCACACGCAGGGGCAGGCAACCCACTGACAATTATACTAACTCACAGGCACATGCGCACACAATTTAAATGCTTTATTTGTATCCACAAATTATATTACAATATACACACACACACATACAAATACGTGTGCACATACATGCAAGCACGCACGCGTGCACACACACACACACACACAAACACCACATGCACGCGCACACACGTGTGCGTACACACACACACAGGCTGAGTGATGGAAGGGGAATAGAGAGAGGAGGAGGACAGCGAGAGCGAGAGCGAGAGCGAGAGAGAGAGAGAGAGAGAGAGAGAGAGAGAGGACAGGGATATCGACATTGAGCAGTGCGTCGGGGGAGGGGGGAGGGGGTCAAGTTCGAGGGTCACC
>NC_139957.1:11802860-11805360 GCF_963454915.1 Gymnoscopelus microlampas
CATCCAGATAAAAACACACAAAAGTGATACACACGCGCACACTGCGTACAGATAAAACATACACACATACTATACAAAACATCGCAGCACATTCAGATAAAAACAGCCACAGATAAAGTATAGCGCTGCACCACAAAGCTAAATGAGAGGAATGGTGCGTAAATAAGCAGCCAGCCATTTTTCACCACGCCGACACACACAGATTACATGATGCTATCACGCAGCCATGACTTATGACACAGCGTCCGTAATACTGGAAGGTGACAGACACACTGTTGCATCATGGGAAGTGGTTCTCAACGTCGGGGTCCGGGGGACCACCAGCGGTCCGGATGGACCCTTATGGGTCTGGAACTCTGAGAGCGTGCAAAATCTCACGTACATACCTGCTGCTATACAGTACTATGTGGATCTACCGAAAGTGCTATAGCACCTTTGTGTCTAGCCTTATGCACCTTATGTCTAACCTTATGCACCTTATGTCTAACCTAGGACAGACAGACAGACAGACAGACAGACAGACAGACAGACAGACAGACAGTGATCAGAGAGCAGAGAGTAGTGTGAATTGATTGCAGGCGGTGTAATGTGTGCATCAGTGTGTCCACCATTACCCTCCAATAAGCTCCCACTGATGCTATTTGTTCAGCCCAAGGAAAACACTGCTGTTTAGAAACAAGTGCATTAGGGGTAAAATTGCGGAGAAAACCCCATTACAACTTTATTGCGGCAAATTGGAAGGCAAACGTTGTCCGTATTTCAATTATTGCCAGTTGCCGGGGAAATAAATCGATTCAGTATAGGACCAATCACCCAGTCTGTGATGAGAGGAGGCCAGCTTATTACGCTCCTCTCTTTGTTTCTCTCTCTCTCTCTCTCTCTCTCTCTTTCTCTCTGTTTTCCTAATACTTTCTCCGTCAATTTCTGTCCATCTGTCTCTCTCTCTCTCTCTCTCTCTCTCTTTCTACGCAGCTCTCTCCCCCTGTTTATTCCATTCTCCTCCATCCCTCTCTAGCTCTACCCTCGCTCGCTCGCTCAATTTCTCTCTTTCTCTGCATCTCGTTGCTTGTCGGGCGGAAACCTTGTATGTCCGAAATTGCTGCTTTTCGGGATTCAAATTCAAAAGAAGCATAAAATAGCAGATCTGTAAGCTCAAAACGTGTCATGATTTGAGCTTGTAGATCGGCTATTCTTGCTGCTTTTGTGCGACACTGCAGTATGACGAGGTAGGGCGTTAATTTACAAAAAAATATAACAACTTAAAATATGGAGATAAGAGGTTTCTGCCCGACAGCTTCTCCATCATTCACTCCCTCCTTCTCTCTGTCTCTCTCTCTCTCTCTCTCCTTCCCTCAGGATGCCAGTTGCAGACAGACATGAGGAACGCCCCTTAATTGACAATTTGTGGAAAATTGCTGAAGGGAAAAAAAGAAAACAGAAGACAGACTTCAGAGAAAGAAAGAGAGGGGAGGGGGGGGGGGCAGAGAGGGAGAGCGGAGAGTTTGGTCAGACTATTTGTCGTTTACATTTTAATCTTGTGCCGTCTGCCTGTGAACGTTGACTGAATAACAGAAAGACTTACATGCATACATCAGTGGTGGACAGTGACCAAGTGCATTTACTCGAGTACAGTACTTAGGTATTTGTACTTTACTTGAGTGTTTGTATTGTTGGATTCTGGACGCGTTGTGAAATTGTGTAGATTTGCTATTTTCACTGTTATTGATATTTCTTTTGAAAACTTTGAAAAATCTGTGATTTTTTGGGGGGGAAATTTGTACCTTTGAAGTATTTGATTTGAGTGAGAAACTTTCACTTGCAGTTGAGTCATATTTGACCAGGAGTATGTATACTTACTGGCATTGAGTACTTTGTCCACCACTGACATACCCAGGGCTGGACTGAGACAACAATTCGGCCCAGACCGGCCCACCACAACCAGGGCGCAGATACTCTGTCTCTACGGCCCGCCCCACCGAGGCACATACAAACAAACATGCCCTTAATACCACCACTTTTACTGAAACTACACAACCCATGAATATGATAGTTAGCCTACAGTACTCAAAAACAAGGAGAGTGTGTTGCTCTTCTAAGGAGGATGCTGGCTAAAGCACATCATGGCACACATGGCACCAAGCCAGCCAGGGAGATCATCTCCACTGGAGATGATGTACTGGTCCCATTACAAACCTGGACATGAGCAGTAGAGGACTATTATGAATGGGGGAAGAAGTATGAACATGATTACATGCAAAAATGAGTCTGCATGCAATCAGAACTTAAGCTGGTTCGCTAAGGCATAGAAGACAAAGGTAGGTAATAATGTTCAGAGAATTGATCTGTTATAGGCTAGATCTATAGGCTATATGAGGATGTCATAACAGGAAATGCTTAACTAATCATAATGAAGGTCATTTGTGGTAATTTGTGTATGCAAATAAGTTGTTTTATTTTAACAGCAAAGTCATTCAGTGTTTTAAATGGGCCACTGTAAGCC
>NC_139957.1:11812860-11814810 GCF_963454915.1 Gymnoscopelus microlampas
AACGCAGGAAAAACCCCACAGAGAGTGTCAGTTCTCATTCAATAAACTAGTCGAGTTCTTTCATTGTCGGGCCTCCTCCGGGTTCTAGTTAATTGTAATGTCTTTGAGGATATAGCGCGACATGACTATAGCGCCCGCATCATCACCGCAAACAAACATCAACGCCGCTCCCCCGAGCTGTTTTGTTGTGCGACAACAAACAACAAAACAACAACAACAAATGCTGTGTATACCAGTAATTGTTCTTATGGTAAAGCCCCCTCCTTGCAAATGAAAAGACCTGAGCAAACAATAATAATACAAAAAAACACTAATAAACAAAACAGACAGAGGAATGAGAGTGACACACGGCCACGGAGCCCAAAGCAATTTCCTGGTCTAAATTTAGTCTTGCAAAAAGCCTGTAGGCACACAATAAAGTCTCGGGTGTTGGACCCTTAAATGGACCCTTACGGGTCCATTTGGTTTCATTTGTGCACTCTCAAGAGTCATACTAACACTCAGGATTTTACAGTGCATCGGTATTCAGTAATTACTTTTATAATTACTGCAGTCCCCTCTCTCTCTCTCTCTCTCTCTCTCTCGTTCTATCAATCTATTTTTCTTTCAGGTTTAAACATGGACAGGTGTGTGTTGGCGGGGGTTGGGGGGGGGGGGGTAGTGAGAATTGGAAATACTCCAGTAAAAATACCTCCGAAGTGTACTTGAGTACAGTACTTGAGTAAATGTACTTAGTTACTTTACTTGGTCCTCATGTCTGACACATCCGATACAAACAGGAGATCCACAACTTTGTTCAGTGGCTACGACAAACACAACATCAAGAAAGAGAGGATTATTGTTGTTGTCGGGCAGAAACCTATTATGTGCATATTCTAACTTTTTTTGTGTTTCTTCCTAAATTAACGCCCCTACTTGATCGTACTACAGCGTCACACAAGCGTTATCAAAAGTAGCCGAGTAGATCGAAACGTTTTTCTAACGACATTTTCCTATTTTTTTTCCCACACAAGTCCCGACAGAGACGATCTACAAGCTCACAACGTGTTGCATCGCCATTCATTGTGATCTTGTAGATTTTCTTTTCTTTTTTTTTTATTGACATTTTTAGGGAAGGAAATGTTTAACCCATTAAGAACGGGAAGGCATCTGTGCCATTTTAGCTGAAAAGCATTAATTTATACTTCGGCTATTCAAAAATAGCAGATATACAAGCTTGTAGATCTGCTATTTTAGAAAAATCTTGAAAATGTGAGCAAATATTTAAACATAAATATGATTTTAAAGCAAACGTTTTTAACTAAAATATTTTCTTCTGGGGGTCACTGGAAATAAAGATTGTATATATTTATTATTTATTTTATATAATTAGAATACATATCATTTTGGGGGTCCTTGACATGAAAGAATCAGCCTCGGGTCTTAAAGGGTTAAAAATATGCGTCTATAATGACATCCTCAACGTATGTGAGTTGTGTACATGTGTGTGTGTGTGTGGGAGCATGTTTACGTGTCTGTGTGAGTGTGTATACGCGGCATGTGTATCTGATCTGTGTTTCTATCGTGCGTCTGTGTGTGTGTGTGTGTGTGTGTGTGTGTGTGTGTGTGCGTGTGTGTGTGTGTGTGTGTGTGCGTGCGTGTGCGTGCGTGTGTAAGTATGTACAGTATGTATATGTAAAGCACTGTGTGCATCTCATCTGTGTGCGTGCATGTGTGTGTGTGTGTGTGTGTGCGTGTGTGTGTGTGTGTGTGTGTGTGTGTGTGTGTGTGTGTGTGTGTGTGTGTGTGTGTGTGTGATGGGGGTCATTGTGTCCCCTGAGTATAATGGAGTGAGCTATTAGTCCGGCCAGCAGCCTGCCTCATAAAAATGTCAGCTAGAAAAAGACATGAGATGGATCATAACTACACACTCTCTCTCTCTCTCTCTCTCTCTCTCTGCTTTGCTCTCTT
>NC_139957.1:11830010-11832510 GCF_963454915.1 Gymnoscopelus microlampas
AGGAACACAAGGAGCACGCACGCGCACACACACACACACACTCACACACACACGTACACACGCAATCGCGCATATAGAACTCCAAGCCTTAGCGTCTCTGAAAATCTGAAATGTATTCTCTGGTTTATTGTAGAGCAGTGTGTTTCATTTGGCTGGACCAGCAGGCCAGCACTAGAGACAGCAAATAAATCTATGACAACTGCATTTCCCTCTGTCTGTATGTCTGTCTGTCTGTCTGTCTGTCTGTCTGTCTGCCTGCCTGTCTGCCTGTCTTACAGTAGTGGTACAATGGTACAGTCGTGGTACAATAGTGGCAAATGTTCCCCCAGAATAGGGATGCTATAGGCATTGGTCAGCCAGTTAGCCCAGCAACGGACTAGCCAACTGCAGATCAATCATCTTTCCGGGCTATGGGATGTAGTGAACGCAAGACTCCAGGCTCTGGCTCGTGGAACGTGACATGCCTGAAGAAGAGCTAATTTTTGGTCAAAACATGTTGCTTGTTTGTTCTGAATGCACTGAAAGCTTGTGTGTTTTTGTCTCTTATCACTTTGGCTGGTTTGGGCGCACAAATGCTAATGCCCTTTGCCAACAAATTCTGCAAACAATTGTGTTGTTTCCTCTGTTTCCAGCCCGGCAACTCTTTTAATCATGAAAAGCAGGGATGTTGTCAGCAATCAAACAACTAATTCATTAACTAATGAATTGTCATAAATAAATACTATATGTGGTTTGGTCAACACAGGCTCAAAAAGGCATGTGCACCGCTGGTATTGGTGAAGACAGATGATGAATATTGACAGATGATGATGAAACTTTTCAGGATTCAAATTCAAAAGTAGCAGATCTGCTTTGCGCCGCGTTTGCTTTTGTGTGACACTGTAGTATGATCAAGTAGGGCATTCATTTACGAAAAAACACAAAAAGATTCTAGATTATAACCCTGCGTTCGTTGTTGATGGCTGATGCTTATCACATACACAGTAGAGCCCCACTGACTGTGGCGTGTGGTGACAGGTTACCATAAGGTGCACGCAATACTTCTTTTATAAATAATGGACTACGTAATACCCTAGGTGGTAGCATAGAACATCTATAGGGGGCTCTCTGCTGACAGCCTACTTCCCAGACACAACATCCCAGCAGCAACGGCGGAGATAAACACACTCACAGGAGAGTATAAACAAATTTGTGCTCCTCTGAGCACAGATCCCTGCCAGTGTGTCAGTTGTGGGTGTGGTGTGCAGCTGTTTGTATTGTTGGTGGCCCCTATGGGCAGAAGTGAGAGCGGTTTTGAAGGTGCGCTTTGGAGGCCCCTCAACATGCAGCACATTTGGGTATGATTAGATTAGATCATGATGCATGGGTTTTTCTGTAAAAAAAAAAAATAATAAAATAAAAAATAATAGTAATAAGGGTAATAATAATAATAATAATAATAATAATAATAATAATAATAATAATAAAATAAATGCTCGGCCCACAAATTGTGTTGTCACATGACCATTTATTTCTAAAGAAATAAAAAATAAAGTTTGTAGCATGCATGCTATGGGTGCAATTTGGCCTCTGTGCTGTTTAGAGGCCCCTAAATAGGATTTATGATTTGTGGCAATTTGTGCAAAACAGGCCTCTCCCGCAAACTTTGGAAACCAATCGTAGCCAATCATAATGGAATCTGAAATATCTGACGGATGTCTTGATCACGTGACTACAGAGAATGTGTACCGATTTGCGTGATGACAAAATCTGTAGGAGGAGCAGCAAAAAGTGTGTTTCGCTCAGATCTGCCTGTTATAGCAGGTGTCATGAGACGGAGTTGAAACATTTGGGGTGGAAGTTCATCCTTGGCCCATTGGGAGTGTGCGTGCCAAGTTTCATGCCATTCATTCCAGCGGTGTCCAAGATTAGCTACTCAAAGGAAGGACGGACGGACAGACTCACACCACCAAAAGCATAATCCCTGCTGTATTAACAAACTCAATGTCATTGAGTTTGTTACAGTATTTATTGTGATATATTGTAGTAACAGACATAATGTAAGACAGTGTCGTACAATAGTGCAAACAGTCCCTACAAGTTCACAACATGTTGCATTGTGACAAATGTTAGCTTGTAGATGTTTTTTTTCTTTTTTTACTTTTTCACCTGTATTGACTTACTCAAAATCAGACACCAGGTCAAAAGTGTTACTGTCAACGAGGAACTGCCTCAGTGCACAAATGGTCCTGCTCGGAATATGTGGGGAGAGAGTTGACTGAAAACATGGCTTTGCCGTTACGGAGCCTTTCTGTGAAACATTAAAGGTGGCTGTTTTCTGCTCTGTGGTTCCTTTGCACCCGGATAAACTCTAGCGTTTCCTCAGCTGTGAATTTTACTGTTTCCTCAGCTGTGAATTTTACTAAACCATGCACAGCACCCGTGTTTGATGGCTTAGTTTCGTCCATGTTTGACAACTTCTTTCAGCAGTGAGTGCACTCACAGCGACAGTTCAAAAACA
>NC_139957.1:11835010-11845010 GCF_963454915.1 Gymnoscopelus microlampas
AGTAAAAAATGTATCTCAAGGAGACAGGAGAGGTAAGGAGTCTCTCATTAAATGTGGACGTATACTTTTCTAACAAGCGTTAACGTCAGGTAAACACACACACACACGCGCGCACAATCATCAAATAGTACAACAACCTGCAATAGAGAAACAGATATATGGAAAACAACTTATTTTTTTAACGAGACAGACTACAATCTGTTGTTTGTGCTAAACTGTGTGTTTAGTATCCGTTGGTGCAGAAGACTTTTGGACAGATTCATGTGATGTAGAGTTCCAGGCAGCCCTACTCTCTGTCCCCACACCCACTAAGTGACCATACATCAACCATCAGATCACGACATGCCGACAGACACTGACAGATGCCAACATGATATCGTCTCTGTCTGTGGAAAGTCTGGAAACCTCGCGTATAATGTCCAAAACTGTTACTTTTCAGCTTTCAAATGCAAACGTAGCAAAAACAACAGATCTACAAGCTCAAATCGTGTCGCGATGCGACGCAATTTGGGCTTGTAGATCTGCTGTTTTTGCTATTTTGTGTGACGCTTTATTGGGACGAAGTAGGGCTTTACATTTACGAAAAATCAAAAACGTTGAAATATGGAGATGCACAGACTCCAACGGACGCCTGCAAACACTCTTGATGCACTCAATTAGGAGTCGTTATGGCCAAATAGGGATTATGACATAGACTGTTAAAAAAATGGACTAAGCAGTCGGAAACGAATGCTATTGGATGGGATGGCAGTGAGGGCGGGTCTGCACTCAGTAGAACCAGTAGAAGTCCTAGAAGCATAGCCTACTTTATCATCAATTTGTAAATTCATGGGGCCATCATTTACAAAAAACGCATATCATGATAATTGAAAGAAGATTTTAAACCAGCGACTGAACGCATAAAGTATTTATGATTAATGTAATAAAAAACAAATGTAAAGTCCGGTCAAAAAAACATTGAGTTTAACAGATTCTGCAACCAACAGGAGGGGAAATAGCAACACCTTCTGGGTTTATTCATGAGAACTGCAGTGTTTTTATCATTTCCGCATTGGCTTCATAACCAGCGACCGAAACTTGCCGCCTGGGTTATAATTGGGCTTTAAGTCATATAGTCTGTCATGGCAACACCAATAGACTGAAAGAAACATCAAGATGGCCAACAGACACCCACAGGACTGTAACAAGTTTTAATAACCACATCAGGAGTTAAGTTGAATGTCTAGTGTACAGACAAGGATGGACAGAAAGACAGAGGATGGAGAGACAGACAAGACAGACAGACAGACAGACAGACAGACAGACAGACAGACAGACAACATGACATGGAACTGGAGTAGAGAGAGATAGATACTTTAATCTATCCAAAACAGGACAGTAACAAAGACAGTAAGGAGAAACAAGAGAGGGAATAAAAAAAGGAAAAGGAATGAGAAGAAAAGGGAACGTAAAAGACCAAACAGAAAACATGAAAGAGAGGAAGGAGAGAAAATATATAAAAAAACATAACCCAGAGAGAGAGAGATAGACTGAGAGGAACACAGACAAAGAGAGAGAGAGAGAAAGAGAGATCAGACGAACAAAACGAGAGAGAGGGAGGAGGGCATAGAGAAAGAGAGAGGTGTGGTGTGGTGTGTGTGTGTGTGTGTGTGTGTGTGTGTGTGTGTGTGTGTGTGTGTGTGTGTGTGTGTGTGTGTGTGTGTGTGTGTGTGTGTGTGTGTGTGTGTGTGTGTGTGTGTGTGTGTGTGCATGGTGTAAATCAGATTATAGCGTGAATAAGCCTCATTCTGATTTAAGGCAGGTATAGGACCAGACACCCTCAGATTACACACACTCCCACCCCACCCCCACCCACCCCCACAACACACACACACACACACACACACACACACACACACACACACACGAGCCGTAGTGACAGGCCTAGCAGTATTACCGAGCCCTCTCTCCTATTACAGTTTTTCTCTTTTTTTTATTGCCAAGAAGACACATTTCTTGAAGTGATGTACCATTTCCCCAAAAACTCAAACACAAAATGCATAACCGTGCCACAAACTTCAAACGCTCCATGTCCAAAAGCCATACTCTCAAAAAAACATGCAATCTCACATCCGAAACAAACTTTGCCTTCAGACATCAAGACACAAAAAGCCATCGGATACCAACTCTGAGTGTGTACAAATGTAACCACATTTGTACGTACAGTACTCTTTGAGTTACAAATGGATAAATTAAAAATGAGCATTTTACTGTGCATATCGTCTCTGTCGGGTGGAAACCTCATTCAAATTCGAAAGTATCAAAACTCAAAAGTAGCAGATCTACAAGCTCGATATTCAAGCTTGTAGATCTGCTACTTTTGATGCTTTTGTGTGCCGATGTAGTGTGATCAAGTAGGGCATTATTTTTTTTAAAGTTTAAGTTCTGCCCGACAACAGCGATATCATATCAATATCGCATACAGTCACATCACTGTAAACGATCTGTCTCACAATATGCAATGCTGACATCTGTGTCGTCTCCACCTCCAAAACAATGGACAATTTAATTCCTAAATGTTATAGGAATTATAAAAAATCGAAATTTAGTGGAAAAGTTAACTTTCTGCAACAATAAACAACTGATAAAGAATGTAGAAACTACAGTCAATTATTCCATGTATTTACAAATAAAAACTAACAAAGAATTATTGTAAGAAATACATTTATTCTGGCTCAGCAGCCTGTCTCTGGTCAGGGTCGGGCCAAAGATCCTCATCAACATCATTGCAATTCGGTCAGATAACTCACGAAAAGATAAGAGAACATTAATAGCTCCAGAACATTTTATTTATAAAATGCAAATACAAAGCGTGAATATTACCCTGCTCAGCAGCACATTTAATTAGAAGACAACCATCTAATAGCATATATATATATATATATATATATATATATATATATATATATATATATATATATATATATATATATATATATAAAGAACAACCTTTAGGGAAAGCAGAGCCAGCTGGTGGTGCTGGGAGCAAGCAAAGCGCCTACAATGTTCAGTGGCATCGCCAGCAAGAGGTAGCACAATGAATGAGGCGAGCTTAGCCACTTGAACCCCAGCTTTACGCCACAATAACAGAAAACAGAAAATACACCGGTATCGAGCCCTGAGGGACTCCGGTCAACCACATAGGGTGTAAGTGGTTCAATAAGACGCTGCTTGACACGTCGCATACATCGGCCACATATATAGTGCTGCACATGCGTGTTAACCGATTCAATACGGAAACGCATCTACAAATGTGTTCTAAATCCTAACAGGTGTCTGAAAAACAAGTGTTGCCATGTCAGTGGTGCTCAAACTTTTCCATGTCAAGGACCACCCAGAATGATACGTATTTGGCCGCCGACCCCCCATCTCAAAATATTTAGTAGTTCCAGGGACCCCCACAGAAGCAAAGATTTGAGTTACAAATGTTCGCTTTAAAACATATATATTCAAAGATTTGCACACATTTTCACGATTTAAAAAAAATAAATAGCAGATCTACAAGCTCATAGCGCGGCACTCGGTGCCGCGCTATGAGCTTGTATATCTGCTATTTTTGAATAGCCAAAGTATAAAACAATCTAAAATGACACAGATGCGTTTCCGGATAGAATAGGGTTAAACCTCTCGAGTGTATCTGCCTGAAGTAGCTCGCAGGCTATATACTGTAAGCATCATTATGGGCTGTAAGGCCTCTATAGCCAGCCAGCGGGGGAAATAAAAAGCCTTGTATGTCTTGTCCAGCCCTGGCACAGCCTCAGCCCTGATAAGTGAACTGCAGTGGCTCCCAAAGCAGAGGTGGACAAAGAACTCTACCCCAGAACTTCAAAGTAGGCTATACTGGCTGGTCAAATACTGCTCGACTGCAAGTGAAAGTTGATCCGTCAAATTTGTACTTGAGTTAAAGTAGGCCCACAAGAGTACTTTAAAAAGTATGCAAAAGAACAAATTAAGTGCATATTATTTTTTAACACATCGAGTGCCAGAGGTTTATTAAAACAGGGTACATCTAGTGCCAGAATATCTTCCATCCACTTGCGCTGATATGTTGCGTGCTGTGGAAGCCCCGACGAGGACGCGCATGTAAACAAAGCCTGTGTGCGAGACGGCAGAGGGTCCCGACTAACAATTGCCTGGAACAATAATATTTCTAACGCAATCCTCCATTGCAGAGTGATCGCCGATCGAAAACGGCTCACTTCCACCACGTTAAAAAGAAATAGGAGACATTAAGCTTTTAGTCAAGGAGTTAACATTGGAGCGGACGACCGGAAGCATTTTTTACATGGATCCACATCCGGCCTCTCCTTCTTAGAGACTCCTTGGACGATCCCAAAGTTTTGTTAGAGCGCTCCACGTGGGATTTTTTTTTTTTTTTTTTAATGGGCCAAAAACGGTCCGGACCGTTTATGGCACATAACACATATCTTCTCAAAAACTCAAAAATAGTTCATAGTTAAAAATAATACTCTTCAAAATCGGGACCGGCATCAGACCCAAAACTCTGGCATTGGTTGGACTCTAACAATGAATGCCAGTGCAGATATCAGAAGGGATCTGTGGGTAGAGTTTTTCTGAAAAAGTTTGACAAATCATGTGGAAACGAGTGTTTTTGGTTTGGGGAAATGGGTTTGTGTCTGTGTGTGAGATGTTTAGTTAACCAGTTATAGCGTGTAAGTGACTGTAACAGTAATGCTGTGACTGTTATAGGACTTTTACAACATGTGCAAGGGCACACGGACACACACACACACACACACACACACACACACACACACACACACACACACACACACACACACACACACACACACACACACACACACACACACACACACACACACACACACACACACACACACACACACACACACATAATGAAAGTAGCACAGAAAGCGAATAAATACATCTGATGCACTAAGATACAACATTCTGAGTCTGTACAAACTATTGCAGTGTAGAAACACGAGAAGAGAAGAGAAGAGAAGAGAAGAGAAGAGAAGAGAAGAGAAGAGAAGAGAAGAGAAGAGAAGAGAAGAGAGAAGAGAAGAGAAGAGAACGACAGCTGCAGATTTCCGTACATACAGTGCCCCCCCACTCTCTCTCTCTGCTATCTCCTCTCCATGTCTGTCTCAATCCTTGTCTTTCTCCTGCTGTCTCTCTCTCTTCCTCATCTCTCTCTCTCTGTGTCTGTCTCAATCTTTCCTCATGTCTCTCCTTCCTCCCACACACATGATCTCTCTTTCACCCTCTCCCTCTCTCCATTCCAGAGCACTCGATGAAGGTCAAGAGAAAAATCCATAAACTAGCGATTGCTCTCTCTCTCTCTCTCTCTCTCTCTCTCTCTCTCTCTCTCTCTCTCCTCTCTCTCTCTCTCTCTCTCTCTCTCTCTCTCTCTCTCTCTCTCTCTCTCTCTCTCTCTCTCTCTCCTCTCTCTCTCTCTCTCTCTCTCTCTCTCTCTCTCTCTCCTCTAAACTCTGTCTCTTCGCTTCCTAAAATTCTTCTCACTCCTTTCTTTGTATTCTCTTTTGCTTCTCTCCTTTCCCTTTTTAACTCCCTCTCTCCTCCCTTCCTCTCTTTAAATTATCTGTGTATCTTTCTGCTCCTCTCCTCTCCTCTCCTCTTCTCATCTCCTCTCCTCTGCCCTCCCCTCCCCTCCCCTCCTCTTCTCATCTCATTTCTTCTCCTCTCCTGGTCTATTTTCTTCTCTCCTGTCGTCTCTCTCTCCTCTCCTCTCCTGCTGAGTTCAGTGAAGTGGAACAGTTGAGTATTAGCTGTGAAATTAGCAGCAGTCCCTCGTTAAAGAGTTGGCAGGCAGTGAGGACAGACACACACACACACACACACACACACACACACACACACACACACGCACACACACACACACACACACACACACACACACACACACACACACACACACACACACACACACACACACACACACCGCGCGCATCGCAGACACAGGAACACAAACACTGACAGGTACACACACACACACACACACACACACACACACACACACACACACACACACACACACACACACACACACACGTGTGATAGGTTCTCTTAATGGCATAAAAGCCTGCACCACCTGGGAGAGACTAAATGACTTCATCCTCTCTCTCTCTCTCGTGCTCATTCTCCCTCTCTCTCTCTCTCTCTCTCTCTCTCTCTTCTCTCTATCCTCCCTGTCTCTTTCACTCACATCCACCCCTTCTTTCTGTCCTTCGTATTGTCTTGCTCTCCTCATGCCACTCTATTTCACACCAGAACCTCCCTCTCCCTCTCTCTCTCTCTCTCTCTCTCTCTCCTCTCTCTCTCTCTCTCTCTCTCTCTCTCTCTCTCTCTCTCTCTCTCTCTCTCTCTCTCTCTCTCTCTCTCTCTCTCTCTCTCTCTCTCAGACAGCTCATTCTCCTCTCCTCCCCTCCTCTCCTCGTTGGCTGACATCCAGAAACACAACAAGCAGAGAATGAGACCTCCTCCCCCGTCGACCAAACCACCGCCTCCTCTCCACTCACTCCTCTCTCGCTCCTCATCCTCCTCCCCATCCCCACTTCTCCCTCCCTCGCGTCACCTCCTCTCCTCCTCTTCTCCTTCGTTCCGTACAGCTCTTCCTCACCTCCTTCTGAATGTTGTAAGCACTTAGAGGCGTTGTAAATAGCCGATCGGCAAGCTCACAACGCGTCGCGCCGCGCCGCGTTTGTGAGCTTGTAGATCTGCTATTTTCAGCGAAGGCTTTCCCCACAATAATTGTCAGAAAACAGCCGATCAACAAGCTCACAATACGTCGCGACCTTAGCTTAGATTAAGATGTGATCTATTCCAGGGGGTTTTCAAGCTTTTTGTGCCCAAAGGCACACCAATGGGCAAGTCAAAATCTCAAGGTACACATGTATTAATAGCAAAAAAAATGCAGATCTACAAAATACAAATATCGGGGGGGGGGGGAGAAATGTTGCCTATAAATGACATGCCAACAGACCCCAGGTTAAAATATATTTTAGGGTAACATTTGCCTCTGTGTTTAACTGAGTGTGCCCAAAGTACTGATATAGTAAATAATGCATACAATTGTGTATTGCCGTACTGCAATAATAAAGGAATAGTGTCTTTTTTGTTTTCTGTTGTTGTGGGTAAAGCTTTCGCTGAAAATGCCGATCGACAAGCTCACAACGCGTTGTGAGCTTGTCGATCCGCTATTTTCAGCAAAAGCTTTCCCCACAATACGGATGCTGAGGCTTAAGTGGTTAAGGCGCATATTACCGCATATACAGTACGTAGGTTCAGCCTGACAGCGAGTCTCTGGTTCCATTCCCGACTCTGTTCTCATTTCCTGTCAATCTCCACTGCACTATAAAGACATAAAAACCCAAAGACCATAACAAAAATATATATAATAATAATAATATGTAGTTGTACACAAAATCCAAAGGCACAGCACATGGTTTGAGAACTAGCGATCCATCCTACTCTACACTCCTCATACACTACTATGCCACGTCAGGTATTGCATTGTATTATATTACATTATATAATATTATATTACATTATATTATATTTTATAAGATTTTTTTCTTTTTACTTTTTAAAGGCATACGTTTACAATCCTTTTAGCAAAGCCATAACTCTTAGCTGGCCGTGGTTTCTCGTGGGAGATGAGAGGTTTGTTCTATCAGCCTAATGCAGAAGAGCAGCGCATGTGACGTTTATAAGACAAGCTGAATACAGCTCTACAAACCCTCATTTAATACCTGATTTATGACACCGCCACTGCTTTTAATAAAGACAGCAAGGACAGCCAAGAGAGAGAGGAGAGGAGAGGAGAGGAGAGGAGAGGAGAGGAGAGGAGAGAGAGGAGAGGAGAGGAGAGGAGAGGAGAGGAGAGGAGAGGAGAGGAGAGGAGAGGAGAGGAGAGGAGAGGAGAGGAGAGGAGAGGGGAAAGGAAGGTAAAGCAAAGTGAAGGGAAGTGGAGGGGAGGGAAGGGGAGGGTATAAGGACCTGTGTGCGTGTGTGCGCGCGCCTGCACGTGTGTGTTTGTGTAGTGTATATGTACAGTAAGGGGGTTGAAATTGTGTTATTGTGTCATGTCAGAAGTGTGTGATACAATGTGAATATGTGCCTATACAGTAAGTTGAGAGTTTAACCCATTGAGACCGGGAAAGCAACCACTTTAACCATCATTTTATACATAGGCTATTCAAAAATAGCACATATACAAGCTCATGAGCTTGTAGATCAGCATTTTTTTAAAAATCTTATAATAGATATATATATTTTTTTAAGCAAACATTTGTAACCCAAATCTTTGCTTCTGGGGGTCCCTGGAACTAAATATTTTGAGATGGGGGGCCGTGGCCAAATACATATAATTTTGGGGGTCCTTGACATGAAAAAGTTTGAGAACCACTGATATTATAGCAACATAAGTGTTTCAGAAAACTGTTAGGATCTAGAAAACATTTTGTAGAATCGGCCTCAGGTCTTAATGGGTTAAATGAAATTGCTTTCATACTAACCATTAATGTCTGAGTCTTTTAGACCTGACATACTGTACAACAGACTTAACACCAATAACAACACACGTCAAGTGCATAGAAGGTTTGAGGGTTGAAGCAAGAGGGGCGAGATTGAGATGGTTTGGACGTGTGAAAAGGAGGGATGGGAGACGGATGCTGAAGATGGAGCTGCCAGGTAAGAGATGAAGAGGAAGGCTAAAGAGGAGCTTTATGGAAGCGGTGAGAGACGAGATGCAAGTGGCAGGAGCGACCGACAGTGGTGGAAAAAGTATTCAAATGTTTTACTTAAGTAAAGGTATCAATACTGCAATGTAGAAATACTCCACCACCACTGGTCACCGAGGAAACACGCAGAAAACAAACAAAACAGAAGCAGATGGAAACAGATGACCCGCTGTGGCGACCTCGATGGGAATTACCATCCAAAATCCCAGACGTTATCTAATCTCAAATGACAGAGATGATATAGACATATTGCCCAGGCCCTAATCAGACCCCCGTTTTGTTTTTTGAGATGTTTCTCAGCAGCACTTGACCAAATAGCTGGGCACGTATCCAGGTGTGACAGAACAAGAAGTGACAGAACGACAATCCATCATATCGTCTCTGTCGGGTGGAAACCTCATACGTCCAAAACGGGTACTTTTCAGGATTCAAATTCAAAAACAGCAAAAGTAGCAGATCTACAAGCTCCAAAGTTTCGTGCCGCGTTTCGAGCTTGCAGATCTGCTACTTTTGATGCTTTTGTGTGACGCTGTAGTCTGATCAAGTAGGGCGTTAATTTACGAAAAAACACAAAAAGTTAGAATATGGAGATAAGATGTTTCTGCCCGGCAACAACGATATCAGAAGACGGCAGAACATTTCCTTCAGATGGCATTGCCCTTCCCCATCATGGAAACCATGGGATCAATCTCATCAGACCGAGACCATAAATCATCTCATTTAACGCCCGGTAATTTGGTCTTAGTGACCTGCTCAACTTGATATCCCATCTAATAAATTGTGTTGAATGACGTTTTTCATGGGCCTGGCGCCAAAACAGGAGAATACAAACTCACGCCAAGTACCCCAGAGGTGTCATTTCAGGGGGAAAAACACTAAGACAGGAGTCTTCAAAGTTCTTCAGCCCAAGGACCCCCTATATGAGATGAAGCAGTAGTAACTCTGAGGAACCCCTAGGGGTCCCGGACCCCCTGTTGAAGACCCCTGCACTAGGGGGTGGCAACTGAACATAGACAGTTAGCTACAACAACAAAATACTGTTCAAATATAATTTTTGTGTGAAAGATCAAATGCGTTTCAGAATTATCAGCAGTGGTAACACAGAAATGTGTGGGGAGAAATGAACTGGCCTTATAGCTATATTGGAAGAGAAAAAAGGGGTTAAATTACAATTTGCTATACTCTAAATGTATACATATAACAATGAAAATAAG
>NC_139957.1:11850010-11857510 GCF_963454915.1 Gymnoscopelus microlampas
TGTAATATTTAACTAAAGTTTTCATACAATTGTAGAGGAGTAAAAGTACAAAATGTGCCTCTGAGATGTAGTGGAGTAGAAGTAAAAGTACACAAAATTGGAAATACTCCGGTAAAGTAAAAAATACAAAAGAATTGTACTTAAGTACAGCACTTGAGTAAATGTATTTAGTTACTTTACACCACTGCTCAGCATGAAGGGTTGTGTAGGTCCCTACGACATACAGCACTAGCGTCATCATGTCCATGGGGAGTACTTGTACATTATGGCTGGGGAAGGTACTCTACTACATCTAGTCGCCTACAGAAACAGGAGATAGGCTCCTGACCTGTGGGCCTCACTGCTCGGGAACTGTTGGCTCCCAGGGCTACTTTATGCACATACTGCACATAATCGTTGCTGTCGGGCAGAAAGCAACTTTGTGTCTCCATATTTCCATACTTTATTTTTTTCATAAATTCATGCCCTACTTCATCATACAAGAGTGTCGCACAAAAGTAGTGAGAAGAGCTGATCTACAAGCTCACAACTCGCCGCAACGCGTTGTGAGCTTGTAGATATGCAGCTATTTTCACTGTTTTGTTATAATCAAAAAAAGGAACGGTTTTAGGCGTACAAGGTTTCCTCCCGACAGCGAAGATATGCACGTCCAGCAGAGGACAGGGCTGAATATCGGAGAGAGAGAGAGAGAGAGAGATGGAATGGAGTGTGTGTGTGTGTGTGTGTGTGTGTGTGTGTGTGTGTGTGTGTGTGTGTGTGTGTGTGTGTGTGTGTGTGTGTGTGTGTGTGTGTCTGTCTGTGTGTGTGTGATAAAAGCGCTAGCAAAGAGGAACTGTCACTTATCAGAACGTCTAATCGCTATTCATATCATCCCTTTATACACACACACACACACACACACACACACACACACACACACACACACACACACACACACACACACACACACACACACACACACACACACACACACACACACACACACACACACACACACACACACACACACACACACACACACACACACACAGCTCCACTTGCAGAGTCCATTCATAATATTGAGAGTATTATCATTATATTGCACTCCATAAAAAGATACTGTCATTTGATATAGCAGCAGTAGGATTTGTAAAATGGAAAAATATAAAACAAAATCACTGTATTGCTTCGGCTGGCTGGCTGGCTGACACTGACTGACTGACTGACTGACTGACTGACTGACTGACTGACTGACTGGCAACTTTAAACGCATTTGAATTCAAGCACAAGCTCAACACACAACAAATAACGATTGTATTCACAATCGATTTGTGTGTTCTGTGGATTATCTTTAGATTATTTGATAAATATGGTATTAATTAAAAATGAAGTTCAAATAAAGTAATAAGGCAAAAAAAAAGTTATTATGGTAAATGATCAAAGTTATCTGAACCCAGAGTGACATCTTGAATTTGCCTACATGTGTTTCATCGATAACGATTGATCGTATAATAATATTCAACAAAGACAAGCTTCACATTTGGACAATGTTGTAAATGGCACATATTAGACATGTGTACATGACACATCAACCCATTATTCAATTACTAAAATGTAATGACGTACATTTTATGTTGATCAATTAACAGATTGTTCAATTAATTGTTTCACCCCTAGTCAATACACAAAGTGACATACTCTTCAAATTGTTATCTCTCTCTCTCTCTCACACACACACACACACACACACACACACACACACACACACACACACACACACACACACACACACACACACACACACACACACACACACACACACACACACACACACACACACACACACACACACAGTGTGTGCTCAGTGAGGTACAGCTTCCCTCGGCCCTCTCCTGTTGCCATAGCGATCGTCAGCCATATTAGTTGTGACTGGTTCATTTATCTAGGAGGCTTCATTTGGGAGGAAGTGACTTAATGAGCTGCTAACGAGCGCTTCCTGTCTGATAGAGGGAAAGAGTAATTACTGCTATTGTCCTTTTTAAAGAGAGAGAAAGTGAGAGGGCGAGAGAGGTATGGAGAAAGTGAGAGAGTACTGAGTACTGCACTTTTATGTAACTTTCCTGTTCTACCCCGGATCCTGCACAAGTGGTGAATTTATTTATTTGTTTACCTCTGAGTTAATAGAGCCTGCCTGCTTGCTCTGTGGAAATGGTCTGACCTTCAGGACAACACTTGTGTCAAAACCAGAAACGCGACCGTGTCAAAGGTCGTGTCCAACCTAGACACATGATCTAAATGTCTCATTTGAAGAGCAGAGAGACCAAATATAACCACCCCAATTGCATTAACATACTCTACTATAGTCACACACAAACAAAAAGACAAATATTGAACTTTTGACCCCACAACATTTCTAGGAAGGGAAAAGGGCATATTATGAATTCACCACTATATTTTGAATATCGTGGAAAATAGTCGGTCTACAAGCTCACATGCATGGGAGAGACAGCAATAAGTGAAAGAAAGGGAGGATAGAAAAGTAGTGAGAACAGGAAGGGGGGATACGGTAGCGTAGGGGTGTGCGCATTGGGAGAAAGAGAGGGGAAAGAGGGAGGAGAGAACGGAGTGGATGAAGGGAGTGAGGCAAGCTGTGAGGGAAGACGGGGGGGAGAAGGGGAGGGGGGAGATGAGTGGAAGAATAGAGGAGTTAAAAAAGAAAAGGTTGTTTGTCGTCTGAGGCTCGGAGTGAGAGAGAGGGATTTGCATAAGAGCTCCTTCATGTCTTTTGTTAGCGTAATTAGCTTCAATAGCGTTTAGCAGTACTGAGCTGTGAGAATGTGTGTGTGTGTGTGTGTGTGTGTGTGTGTGTGTGTGTGTGTGTGTGTGTGTGTGTGTGTGTGTGTGTGTGTGTGTGCGTGGGAGAGTGGGCTGAATGGAGCGCACTATACGCTATGATACAACTCAATGTGGGGGGATTGGATTCATGGGAGAGACTGGTTCACACTACAGGGCCAAAACAGGCTGGTCTAGAACCTACTAGAGGCCTGAAAAAAAGAGTGTAGTTTCTACTACAGGGTAGCAGGTCCAGTTTTAGCAGGTCTAAAGACTGGGCCAGGTTCTATAAAAGGGCTTTAAGGGGCTGGTCTAGTTTCTATTACAGCCAGGGCTTAAAAAGATAGTCTAGTTTCAACTTGAGGCCCAAGCTGGGGCTAGCGTTGGCTCCAATATGTATTGTATAAGAGAAGTTGTTTCATTCACTGTCTGCGACTAAGAACACAACACTAATCTTTTTGAAACACGGGGGTCGTCTAAATTAAAAAATCGGGGGCAACCAGATAGCCAAATGGTATTGATAACACATAATGATAACACATGAGTGCTATCACTCTAATCAGCAAATCCCTGGTTTGATTCCTGACTAGCCAAACCATTTCCTGATTGTCATCCCCTCACTCTCTCTGCATGTCTCTCTCCACTGTCACTGTCAATAAAGCCTATAAAATGCCTCCAAAATAGCTTCTTCTTTTTGTTATAACATCATTACCATTTACATTACATATTTAGGAACATTGTATACAACACAGAGTGTTAAAAACTGGTTCCAAAGGACACTGCTATTACAGAAAGTAAAAACAGCTCATTTGTACTTACAGATGCTGGTATGCATGCATCATGCAAAGTGCACTGCTCTTAAAGGTAATGAAAAGCAGTCACTCGATTGGTCATGAGGCGGCCTGAGAAGCAGAAGGTCATGTGTCGAGGTGTCGCTGAGCAAGACACGCGTTCAGATCTGGCCACCTGGGCAGCAATCAGCTGGGTGAAGCTGAAGAGGGAATTTCCCCCGCCGTATCAAATACCGTAGGTCTAATGACTAGTCCAGTGATTACGGTTACAATTCATTCATTCATTCTTTCATCCATTCATTTAGTCATCCACCTATCTTTCTATTCATCCATTTACTCATCCTGTCTCTCACAGATACAAGCTGTTTCTCCTTCCTTCCATTTCTCTCTCTCTCTCACACACACACACACACACACACACACACACACACACACACACACACACACACACACACACACACACACACACACACACACACACACACACACACACACACACACACACACACACACACACACACACACACACACACACACACACAGCATGATGTCTGTATGAGTTCTTAATCATGGAGGGTCCTGCTGGAGTCACTGAAGCTTCCAAAACACACACACACACACACACACACACACACACACACACACACACACACACACACACACACACACACACACACACACACACACACACACACACACATCCAACAGGCCACCTGTCCTACACACACACACACACACACACACACACACACACACACACACACACACACACACACACACACACACACACACACACACACACACACACACACACACACACACACACACACACACAGTGTCCAGCTACCCACTACCTCCCTGGACAGATGGACTTGTCTGAGTGTGTGTGTGTGTGTGTGTGTGTGTGTGTGTGTGTGTGTGTGTGTGTGTGTGTGTGTGTGTGTGTGTGTGTGTGTGTGTGTGTGTGTGTGTGTGTGTGTGTGTGTGTGTGTGTGTTAATGTCTGAGACTTGCCCTTGAAAATTAAGACATGAAGGCAATGCGCACACATGAATGTGGGCCTGCTAGCCAACTGGACACGCTATCAGAGCAGTGCGTGTGTGTGCGTGTGCATGTGTGTGTCCCAGAGGGATCTGCCTGTCTGCTCAACATGTTTATATCAAACAGCAGAACAATAGAACTGTACTCTACAGGTAGAGAGAGAGAGAGAGAGAGAGAGAGAGAGAGAGAGAGAGAGAGAGAGAGAGATACACAGAAAGAGAGACAGAGAGAAAGAGAGAGAGATGGAGGAGGGAAAAGGAGAGAGATAGGTAAGTCAGATGATGATTGTGTACACACACAATCGTGTGTGTGTGTGTGTGTGTGTGTGTGTGTGTGTGTGTGTGTGTGTGTGTGTGTGTGTGTGTGTGTGTGCGTGCATGCGTGCACGCTGAAGAGCTCCTTTGGGGGTGAGTAAGCGTGCAAATTTTGTCTAGGATTAAGAAGTCTAACAGACAGAGTGTGCAGAGGAGATTGTGCGTGTGTGCGTGCGTGCGTTCCGTCCTGCTGTGATGGCTCATAATATAAATGACAGATTAACATCAAAGATAAAGATAAAGACATTTATAAACCAATGACAGCGGGCCAACCTCTGATGTCACTCATTTAACTCACATACCAAGATTCAGTTTGAACCTGTTCACCAGTCAGTGAATTCAGCTCATTGTGTTAGTCTCACTTTTGTTCCACAACAGTTCCAGGGTATTCGCAGTGAATTATCTGCTATTCCAGTGATTCTCAAACTAGTTTACTATACATTAGGCCACCCCCATAACTCTGAGAGTGTGCACATGGAACCAAATTGACCCGTTGGTTACATTTGTATAATCTCAGAGTTACAAATGGATGAATTAGAATCAATCAGGAATCAAGGAGGGTTTTATTTGTCACTTATCGTTGCTTTCAGGCAGAGAGATTGTATGTTCATATTTGCTTTGCTGTTACTTTTGTGTCAATTTATTCATTTCTTTATGAAGTAGCCGTGTAATAAGCTATCGCGTCGGGGTCGGAGTATATACCGTACATCTACAGTTATAGTGACAGATTTGTGTTCTCTCCCACTGAAGAGCTTTTCTTTTTCTATTTGATTCTGTTCTATGCAGAGTATTTACACGAGAATCAACTGGTTAATTTCCATTCCATTTGAATCAACATACCAGGTACTAGAACAGCCATACATTTACACAATAAGTAACTGAACAATAAGAGTAGATGGTTTGTTTAACTGGACAGCAAATATCAGTGCTGGCTGTTAGCGTAATGAAGGGTGCATGGGCCACAGTAAAACTGTAATGCTGTTTACCGCTGCTAATAATAGACTATTAAAGACTCCACTTCAGATACACAGAGGAGAGAGAGAGAGAGAAAGGAGGAGGGTCTCGTCTATACACAATTTTTTTTTACCGCAATCGTCCATTCTGTTGTTATCGGAAGTTGAATATGGCTTGTTTTCACCAAAAAAAGAAGAAATCCGAGCTGGATGTGTTTTTCTAAATCTCATAACATGGGAGTCAACAGAGTTTTCTTTTTTGGGAGGACCTCATTTCTGCTTCTATCATTCTCTGGCAGTCAAGGGATCATTCATAAGTAGCCGAAGAGCGCCCTCTAGCGTAATCACTGAAAACACGATGCATATATGCGTTATTGGCAGGCAATGTGTTAAACTCACACAAGCTTTGCGGTTGACACGAACTATAGAGTCACAACACTGATGTTTGACTGAGGCCTTTCTTTCTGTCTAACTACCACCACCCCTGTGTCTATTGTTGTTCTATTTAAACCTAATTCAATATTCCTCCTGTTACACAGACAAGTGTTACCACAACGCTCTCGCTGCCTTTTCCAGTGGCGTCTGTTGACCACTTAAACCCCACATAGTTGAGCGGAGTCCCTCAGGGATCTATACTAGTGTATTTTCTGTTTTTTGTCATTGTGGGGAAAGCTTTCGCTGAAATTAGCTGATAGACAAGCTCAAGCTCGATATTTTCAGCGAAAGCTTTCCCCACAATGCGGATGCTGGGGTTAAGTCAGTCATTCATTAAGCACATAATGAGTTTAAAATATCAATTGACCCCAGAGGTCATATTTCTAGAATCAAATTAAAAGTGCATTATAGATTCAATACATTGACTATTGCACAATGCACAGGTTACAGGTTAAAACGGATACGCAGTCGATTCAATCCATTATTCCGTGACTGTGCCTTTTTGAACTGAATTCACTCTGGTTTTACTGAAGATAAAACACAGCAGCAAACAGATAACAAACCACACAGATAAAAAAAGAAACGGAGGACTTTTAAAACACATTACCGCAACATTAACAATACAACTCCCCCCCTCCGCTTCCCCAGGTTTATTTCATTCTATTTTATTTTTTCTCTCGGCTATTGGCTCTTGGGGAAACCGTTGCTTTTAAGGTTTCGCTATCTATCTCAAAGAGGGATTGCGAAGTGAATCTTCCTCCATCCAGCAAGCGGACCAGAACCGCTCTTGGAAATGGGAGAGAGAGAGAGAGTGAGAGAGAGAGAAATCCCATCGAGAGAGGAGGCGAGCGGAAGAGGGGAAGGGGAATCATGAGAGGAAGAGATATAGGGATTGAGAGAGAGCGTTGAGGGGGAGGGGGGGACGGGACGGGTGTGTTGCTAAATGCGGCGTGTCTATCCCACCATCCTGTTGGGTTGATAGACGTGTGACGATAGCAGAAAGCAATCTGAGAACGCCTTTCACAGTCCAATCTCCACCGAGCGGACATTTACTGACTGGAGTTTATACACTTATACTCTGTCCGTCTGTCTGTCTGTCTGTCTGTCTGTCTGTCTGTCTGTCTGCATGTGTGTGTGCGTGCCAGCGTGCGCGTGT
>NC_139957.1:11862510-11865010 GCF_963454915.1 Gymnoscopelus microlampas
TCCCTGCATCTCTTTCACACATGTAGAAAGTCACTGGGCCGCGCACGCACACACACACACACACACACACACACACACACACACACACACACACACACACACACACACACACACACACACACACACACACACACACACACACACACACACACACACACACACACACACACACACACACAGCCAAATGTGTCTGACAGTTGTGCGTGTGTATGAGTGCATGTGTGTGCATGTGTGTGTATTGCATCAAGCTGACATGAAACAGCCCCGAGATGTCTACGATATACCCCCGCAAGTCTCTCTCTCTTTCCTCCTGTCAATCCCCTCTTCATCTACACTCCCTACTTTTTCTGCTCCCTCTCTCTCTCTCTCTCTCTCTCTCTCTCTCTCTCTAACTGTCTCTCCCCATCTGTCTGTCTGTCTGACTTCATCCCCTTCCTCCTCTCTCCCTCTCTGCTCTCCTTTACCAAGTTGTAATTGCCAGGCTTTGCAGTAATACCGCCCCCCCCCCCTCCCCTCTCTCTCCGTCAGTCCGCCCCCCCCCTCCCACCACCACCATGTTACTAGGTTGTAATTGCCAGGTCTTTTGCTGTAACACCCCCGCTGTACCTTCAGTCCCACTATTGCCTTTTTAATGTCATCTTGTTAATATTTCACTGAAACCTTACAGGCATATGGATCAATTAATTATGGGTGTGAACCAACCAACGCACGCACCAACGAACCCAGCCAAAGACGCTCATGAATAGTTGAGTCTGCCTGTCTGTCTGTCTGTCTGTCTGTCTGTCTGTCAATCAAACACCAGGGACACGCAACAGCTGGATAATTACACAAGGTTTAGGTTTCACACACACACACACACACACACACACACACACACACAGAGATTCACATGCAAAGATACAAGCCCTCATGCTCACGCACGCACACATACACACGCAGGGCTTGCGCGTGTGCACAAACACAAAAAATACACATACATATAACCAGACCTTGCATACCTAAAAAACATGCACGCACGCACGCACGCACACACACACACACACACACACACACACACACACACACACACACACACACACACACACACACACACACACACACACACACACACACACACACACACACACACACACACACACACACACACACACACACACACACACACACACACACACACACACACACACACACCATCTTAAAAGGCGGTCTCATCGTCATATTCAAAGCCCACTAACAGCTCGGGGCGTCCCAATCACACGTTACACAGACCTGCTCTCACTTCATTTGACTTTCATCTTTTTTTCTCCCCCCCCCCCCCTTTAAAAAAAAACACACCAAATTACTAATTCCCCCTCTCTGCTCTCTCTCACTCTCTTTTATTTGACCCCCCTCAGCTTCCCTCATCTCTTGGACGGAGTAATTCATTGCAGTCGGGTGGAAGCCTTGTATGTCCAAAAAACATTCCTTTTTAATCAGTATTTCAAAAACATATTAAAAGTAGTGAAAATAGCCGATCTACAAGCTCACAACGTGTCGCGATGCGACGCGTTGTGAGCTCGTAGATCGGCTATTTTCACTACCTTTGTGTGACACTCATGTATGATGAAGTAGGGTTGTTAATTTACGAAAATATATTTAAAAAAAGTTGAAACATGGGGATACGAGGTTTCTGCCCGACAGCGGAGAAGTGTAATTAATAAGGCGTTATGCGGGCTCGCCTGTAGGATTTCACTAACATCAGACCGACATGAAAACCCACACCATCATTTTATTAAGTACCTCCAGTCTAATTGAAAAGCTGTCATTCCTCAACACACATAGGAGGGAGGGGGGGAAAAAAGACCAAACAGAATAAACGAGCAGGGTTTTTTAATGGGTCCGAGAATTGAAATGATTCGTTTTAATGGTTTATTTAAGGAGTTCGTTTAAAGAGAGACCGAGTTATTTGACCAGGAGAGTTAGGATTAGGATGGTTTTTCAGAAGCTACCCCCAAAAGAACGCCGTCAATTAACTAAACAGTGTTAACCGTCTGAGCTGTAGTGCGTCCGCACTGTAAAGTACCAAGTGTTAAAGGTGATGTTCATAGAAAAATATTACTTTTAGAAAATAGAACTTTCAAAAAGGTACAGAATAAAATAATTGCTTTTCCGCAATACAAAATGATCGTGAGTGTGAAATAATAATTGTAATAATATTTTTGGATTAAAAAAAAAAATGTTTGAAAGTATTTAAGCTGATGGCTTCTGTGCTTCTGTTTGTGTTGAGTAAGATACTTTTCTTCCCCTGAAGAGAAGCCGCAAGGATGCCACTGTGTTACAACTCTGCAAACTGCATGATCACTGCCTAACAGAGTTAACTCAAGGACATAAGGAACCTTATGCAAGAGAGGTTTTTTTACGGGTCCATTTGGTTACATGTGTACACACTCAAGAGTTAATTGGTAAGAAAGCTTTGGTATTATGGGGAAAGCTTTTGCAGAAAATTGCTTGTCGATCGGCT
>NC_139957.1:11870010-11887510 GCF_963454915.1 Gymnoscopelus microlampas
CACACACACACACACACACACACAAAGACAGATGTAAATAAGTAGAGTGAAACAACCACACACAGACACGCCCATGGACACACTGATACACATACACTGTATGCATACTTGCTTATCGTTGTCAGTCGAATCAATATCCAAGAATGGAGAGGAATGTATGTGTCACTCATACGGGTACAAAAAGCCAAATGCTGGAATTGACCTCCTTTAGGGGCCGTGTCCGTAGAGAATGCCTTTTGAGCGGAGCGCTTTGTATATGATGTCCATATAGCGCTCACACAGACTGCCTGATGCCCGCACCGTTCAACCATTCAACCATTCAACCGAGGTGCTCACTGCTCAAATGTCACTGTCATCTGCGTTACCATTACAAATAGCTCAGCTGAAACAATGTAAACATGGACTTCTCGTGGTTGCAGTATTGATTCAACGTTGGGTTGTTATTTACCGGGTTGTCACATACAATCAGGAGGATCAAATGACCGCCGCTCCGTTCCAAAAGTTGAACCGAGGCACCCCAGGGCGCTACACCAAAGAACGCTGGGCGTAGGGAGCGCTGAAGCGCGATGGTCAGCACTGGGAAGAGGAGCGGACAACCACGTCTTTACCGTAGGAATACATGGAAGACTGGCGCTGCCAACTCAAAAGGCGTTCCATGTGGACACGGCCTATAGATAGACGTCTGAGTGATCGACCTCATGTACTCCATATTTGGACATAATGGTCGAGCCAGAACTCCATATATGGTCATGGTTGATTTGGAGGTCCATATACGGAGCCACCTGAATCGACATATATAGATAATTATACGTTATTCTCTCCGCCAGGAGAGTTTGTTTTCACTTTCTGAAACTGGGACTAACATTGGTCAAGCCTCACGTGACACGTGACAATACGGTGAAATAGTGTGATCCGATTGGCTAGTGACGTATAGCGGCCTATAAAATACATGCGTCACTTTGAAAGAGTCTGTGCCTCTTTCAAAGTGAGGTAAGACAGTTCCAACAATCCTGCATGCAAAGCAGATACTTTAATTAAGCTAAAGCCTCTCTAGATGGGAAGGCCTCGATCCTACAAATGCTTAGTTAACAGCTAAGCGCCCAAACCAGCGAGCATGATTTCGAGTTGACATGGCTGAGAAATGGACAGATAGGACACTTACACAGACAGGAGGGATAGGACACTTACATAGACAGGACGGATAGGACACTTATACAGACAAGACGGATAGGACACTTATACAGACAGGACGGATAGGACACTTATACAGACAGGACGGATCGGACACTTATACAGACAGGATGGATAGGACAGTTAGAACATAAGAATTAGAACATTCCCAACATTCCCAACACAAGTCTGCTGGCGGAGACTTGTGCTCCGAGGAGCTCCGAGGAGCTCCGAGGAGCACAAGTCACTTTTTCCGCCAAGAGAGTTTGTTTTCACTTTCCGTCAACCAAGCAAACATTGGTCAGGACGAATAGGACACTTATACAGACAGGACAGATAGGACACTTATACAGACAGGACGGATTTTTTGTAAGAATTAGAACATAAGAGAACATGTTCTAATGTTCTCTTATGTTCGGTATAACGGCCTATAAATACGTGTGTCACTTTGAAAGAGTCTGTGCCTCTTTCAAAGTGAGGTAAGACAGGAACAATCACGAAATGGCTGAGAAATGGCGGATACTGTAACAATTGGATAGGACACTTACACAGACAGGACAGATAGGACACTTATACAGACAGGACAGACAGGACACTTACATAGACAGGACGGATAGGACACTTATACAGACAGGAGGGATAGGACACTTATACAGACAGGACGGATAGGACACTTACAGACAGAACATTCCCAACATTCCCAACACAAGTCTTCTGGCGGAGAGTTGTGCTCCGAGGAGCACTTTTTCTAGTTTATTTTCTTTTTACTTTCTCTGTAGCTAAGAAATAACCAGCAATCGCACACGTGCGCGCGAGCGCACACACACACACACACACACACACACACACACACACACACACACACCATCACAGAGAATAAAACTATAAGGCTATGTAATGACCACACACACAGTCTTTCTCTCAAAACACACGCCTGCGTACTCTTGGCTGCATAGTTTGCATGTAAGACGTGTGTGTGTGTGTGTGTGTGTGTGTGTGTGTGTGTGTGTGTGTGTGTGTGTGTGTGTGTGTGTGTGTGTGTGTGTGTGTGTGTGTGTGTGTGTCAGGGTTTCTATACAGCTGTGTCACCCCGCCTTGTAATGAGCTATTAAATGTTGTCTCCTTTCTTCTCCTCTCCAACACAAATCCTCTCATTCTTCTGGGCGTACTGTAATCCCCCTGTCGCAGGCTCAACCCCCCGTCAGCACCGCACCGCAATTACCACAATGCACCACTCCCACGGAATCACTTCCTGGTGCTAAATCCCTGCTTTTCACTAAAGCTCTTTGAAGGAGGGAGGGAGATTGAGAGGGAGAGGGAGAGAGAGGGAGAGACAGAAAGAGAGAGAGAGATGTGTGTGTGAGACAAAGAGAGAGAGCAGAGAGGGGGGGTAGAGAAGGAGACGGAGAGAGAGAGCGAGTGAGACCAAGACAGAGAGCCAGAGAGATTGATAGAGATTGATAGAGAGGGAGAGAGAGAAGCCTGATTTATCCTTTGTCGTAAGTCTGCACCAAAAATAGACGATTTTTGAAAGTCTGCCATTTTTGGCGTGAGTCAAGGATGGCAGTCAATGAGCTGATGCATGCCATCATCGACAGCTGTTGTGTGGTTGCGGAGGCAGTTGACCGGCCTGTCACCATCGTGGTTATGATGAGCTGACGATGCTTTCTTGCTTTCTTTGTGGGTGCAATCGTGGTCTGCTGTCTACGATGTGGGAGGGTGCTATTGTTGCTGTGGACACTTTTGTGATATAGATCTTGTGGTGTTTTATGTTTTTATTTTATGTATGTTCAAAGGGATAGCTTTTGTCCCATTCCTAAGCCAATAATTTGATCACCGCGGACCGGTAGGCAGCGGTTCCGGTAGGAGACACAAAGGAGACTTGTTGCCGGTCATCAAATTATTGGCTTAGGAAAACAACAAAATATCCATGAATCCTTTGCTGATCTCCATGGGGTGACTAATCGATAGAAAAAATGTCATTTTGGGACTGAACTATCCCCTTAATCTGTTTTTAGATGTTCTTAACAACCCCATCATGCTTATTCTGGGGAAAACTTTTGCAGTAAATAGCCGATGGACAATGAGCTTGTCCGTCGGCTATTTTTAGCGAAGATATTTAATGTAGAGCAAAACTAGTACTAGATACCTGTTGAGCTCCACAAAGCATGGGGTTTACGTGGTTAATCTGCTGTAACACAAATCGAACCGTCAAGCGTTGGATTTTAGATGACGTAATATTACCTCCATGGCAGTCAATGTGTTAAACAGGGGAGAAAAAGAATGATCATTCAAAATGAAGCTTAGCATTATTTCATGCAGGACACGGGAATCATACACGCCTCAGCTGTAATCGTCTGTCAGTCAGAGCTGATTGTTTACAATCAGCCTATATAGCTTCCTATTCTCCATTCACAGCCCTGCTGGTCATCGCGTCACGCTTTTCTACACTCCAATCAGAGCTCACGTCACGCTCTAAACAGAGCGGCTCCTTTAAATACGGCTTCTCCATTCATTAGATCTCTGCTTCCCTTGCTGCTTGCTACACATCTGCTGCTGCTTTAGCTTCCTCCTCCACCCCAGCCTCCACCTTTTGATTAGAGTTTGGCATATACAGTAGGCTCAAATACTATTGTGATTTCATGTCTGCTGATTCAAGACAATCGGTCAATGTATTGCTTAGGCCCACTCTTGTACACCTATGGGGGGGGTTTGCTTAGCGTTCCCTGATTTTGCTTAGCATGCTGCTTAAGCAACATTTAGGGAACATTCCAAGAGTAGAGCCATTTGCGCCAAGTTTAACTGTATTCCATGTGTTGCAATAAATGGTTAAATCTAGTTTGAGTGTTCTTGATTGAACTGTACTAAAAACAAACACAAATTACTAGAGTTACTTACTTACTAAAGTTGGTAGATTGCTACCTTTTCCAAAAAAAACTAAAACTAAACTTAACTATAAAACGGCTTCAAACAAAAAATGAAAACAAAACATCTAAATTAAATAATTATGAAAAATTCAAAACTATAATAACTTTGTGACAGAGACACTTAGTTCAACTCAGACAGACAGGCATGGTGGATAATGCTGATTTGAGAAACACTTCCTCAACATTGCAGTGTTGGTGCCATGACCATATAACAGTGTTTACAGCGTTGGTTGTGGGCGTGTGGCTGTTGGCTAATGCTTGGTAGCAGTTGCTAGCCCTGTTGGGACAGCATGGGTTCTTCTAAAAATGCCGCTTGTTCAATTTGCCATGCATTTACATTACATATGGTACTACAGAGCTCAGGGTTGAGTAAGGTTCAGGTCAAGACATTGTTTAAAGTATTGGGCCGGGGTCAGGTGGGGACTGAAAACCTCACGTTTGAGCTAGACAGGGCAAGAATTTGAGTCCCATGCAGAGCTCTAACACACACGCACACTCACGCGCACACACAAATTAGCGTTGCTGTCGGGTAGGAACCTCTTATCTCCATATTTTAACTTTCTGTGTTTTTTCGTAAATGAATATCATACTTGATCATACTACAGCGTCTAACAAAAATATAAAAAGTAGCAGATCTACATGCTCGAAATGCGGAGCAAAGCAACACGTTTTGAGCCTGTAGATCTGCTACTTTTGCTGTTTTTGAATTTGAATCCTGAAAAGTAACCGTTTTGGACATATGAGGTTTCCACCCGACAGAGACGTTATATTAGTACTATTACTACTACTACTACTACTACTACTACTACTGGAGTTAGTAAACACACACACACACACACACACACACACACACACACACACACACACACGTTACCATGGCGAGGAGGTATGCTGCTGGCCGGCCAGGTGGAGAGTCTTGGGCCGCGCGGCGGAGCAGCTGCCTGCATTGGCTGGCCGCTCCCAGTAGGGGTCACTGTGGAACACACAAAGCACACGTGAAGAGGAATTTCTTAACGGACTGCGCTCTCAAGGAGAAGAAGAAGAGGAAGAAGAGGTTAAAAAAAGAGTGAATAATAATAATAATAACAATAATAATAAAAAAAATAATAATAATAATAAATAGAGGGAGAAAAAAGAAGAACATTAAGACAAAGTAAAATGTGAGGGGAAAAAATAAGTGAGGAGAACAAGAAGAAAAAGAAAGGCAGTGACCATCATCTCTCCTTATGTGTCCCCAGTGAAGGACCAATGCATTACAAACAACGTTCAGTCAGATGACTGGACAGTCATTGAACAAAAGGTATGAAAGGACACAGCAGTTGGGCATTTGTACCTCACATGGGCAAGAGAATATCAACTCATCCATTGTGTATTTAAAGGTGCTACAGACCAGTGGTTCTCACACCCTTTCATGTCAAGGACCCCCACATTTTTGTGCCAGGGAACCCCAGAAGAGAAGATTTATGAGAAAAACAAAGCAAAGTTATTCGCACAATTTCCAAAAGATTTCAAAAATAGCTCTCTTGTAATGTACACATATGTGGTATAATGTGTTATAACACAAACCTAATTAATGGAATTTCACCAAACGCAAATAGACCAACAAAGTGGTACATTCAGTCCATATTTGCACTATGGCACCCTCTGTCACCGAAAAAAAGGAAAACCCATTTGTACAGGATAACTATTAACTGAGGTTTTCTGGTACAGTAATACAGTTGTTTTAAAAGCACCTCTGTGATTTTACTGCCTTGTGAATCAACCATCTCTCGCACAGAGAATGGCTGTGATAATTACAGCCCCGAAAAAACCCCAAACTTTTTTTCAGCAAACTCAGACATTGCCTGATAACAGTGCGCCGGTGCAAATCGACAGCTCCGAGTTTTTAACAATTACTGGTTTGTGCTTAGCGCTAGACTAAAGTTAATTAAATGTTCTGTGAGTTTGAGAGTGCTGTGTTGGTGTGGGCTGTCAGCTCCACCCCCCCCCCCCTCCATGTACCTTTAGTTGTTGAATTATTTAAGTGCCGATAAAAGGAATAGTCCAATGCGAATCATCCATAGAAATTGCTGATGTCCTCTATAGCAAAAAAAATGAAATTATCCACATTCTCCAGTAATAGCAGTCCTGCCCAAACAGGGCTTTTTAGTTTAACTTTTTATTCATCACAATGTCAATAGTTTGCCTTCATTAACATCTAACTTCCATTAAATGATTACCTTCTCTTATTTATTTTTTCATCATCCTTTCGTCACATGTGTATATGCCCTGTCAAGGCACAAACATATAATAACGAACAACGAGCAGCCGATCATCAACATGCATTTTTGAATTCCAGTGCCTTTTTCTAAGATGGTCAAAGATAATACTTTACCAGCAAGTCCTAACCTTGATAAGGGATACATCGGAGTATAATTTGTCTCTTCAACTTATGTTTTTTCATAAATGAATGCCCTACTTCATCATAAAAAAGATAGTGAAAATAGCTGATCTACAAGCTCACAACGCCTTGCGATAATAGAACGATTTTGAACTTTTTTACACCCAACAGCAACGATAGCAATGTGCAGTGTGCGTGTGTCAGAGAGTGAAAAAGACAGAGAGAGACAGGGAGAGAGAGTGTGTGTGTGTGTGTGTGTGTGTGTGTGTGTGTGTGTGTGTGTGTGTGTGTGTGTGTGTGTGTGTGTGTGTGTGTGTGTGTGTGTGTGTGTGTGTGTGTGTGTGTTGTGTTTACAGTGCTGAAGGCAGCGAGGACAGGGCGGAGCGGCCCAGCTAATAGGATCCAACAGCTTGGTGACTGAGTATGCACACTGGATTATTTGAATTTTTACACACCCACCAAAGACAGCCTGTCAAAATGAATACGCCAATGGATTCCTCATACAGCAGACAGAGAGACGAGACGGAGAGAGAAGGCAAGAGAGAGAGAGAGAGAGAGAGAGAGAGAGAGAGAGAGAGAGAGAGAGAGAGAGAGAGAGAGGAGGAGAGGGAGAGAGAGAGAGAGGAGGAAGGGGACAAGAAAAGGAGAGAGAAGGAGAGTTGAAGGAGATTGAGAAAGAAGGAATGGGATCAAGATGGAGGGAGAGATAAATGCAGGAGAGAGGGACTGAGAGAAAAAAACAAAAACAAATAAAAGATGAGAAACAAGTGAGAAAGAATCAAATATCGGGAGAGAGAGAGACAGAGAGAGAGAGACAGAGAGAGAGAGAGAGAGGGAGAGGGAGAGTCAGTGAAGCGATGCTTGGCTGGGAGGAGGAACATTAACGTATAAAACTCTGACATTGTCTGAAAGGATATTACTGTAAAACACTGTTTGGCCTCCAGCTGGCTGCCTATACACTCTGCTCCGTGTAGGAGGGAGAACAAACAAACACCAAACCGCACATTTGTTTCTAACTTTCATCGTTTTTTCTGTTGCACTGTGTGTAAGCCTCTACTCAACACCAAAAACAACAAATACATCACGGTTAAATGCCAGACTCACTCAAAGAGTGCTATTGAGACGTGTCGATTGTCAGGTGACACGTTCAGTTTGGAGTCTGGACTAAGCGATCATTTTGAGCAACTGCATGCTGTCTGCAAGCTAGTAGTTGTCTCCGCCAGGAGACATTGTTTTCACTTTCCACATGTCAAGCTAACATTGGTCAAGCCTCACGTGACACGTGACAATACGGTGAAATAGTGTGATCTGATTGGCTAGTGACGTATAGCGGCCTATAAATACATGTGTCACTTTGAAAGAGTCTTAGCCTCTTTCAAAGTGAGGTAAGACAGGAATAATCACACTTACACAGACAGGACAGATAGGACACTTACATAGGACACTTACATACTGTAGACAGGACGGATAGGACACTTATACAGACAGGACGGATAGGACACTTATGCAGACAGGACGGATAGGACACTTATACAGACAGGACGGATAGGACAGTTATACAGACGGATAGGACACTTGTGTCATGTTACTATGACACAGTAACATGTTCTATTTTTTGTAAGAATTAGAACATAAGAAGTAGAACATTCCCAACATTCCCAAGTCTGCTGGTGGAGACTTGTGCTCCAAGGAGCACTTTTTCTAGTTTTCAACTGATTTGGTTTTACAATGTCTTTCAAATCACTAGGACTAGACACTTTTTCACAGAGATTGAGTGATATTTGGCGCGACCAAGAGTCGCCATTAACACCGGTTTTGCCTTTCTAAACCGGGAGCATGCGTGTCATGTAAAACCTGATTTATACTGCATCGTACAACGGTGACGTGTAGCCAAAAAAAGGTAATCTACGTGCTAACCACGCGTGGCGGATGCAACGCGTTAGCCTGTAAACGGGCTAATTTCGGGACGAGATGCGATCATACGACGGAGCATAAATTAGGCATAACAAGACAAGCGCCTGCATCTCACAGCAGTTGTTGGTAGATTCCATACATTCACGACTGTTGCATTTATTTCACAAAATACAGACAGAACGGACTGACATAATTGGAGTCACATAAGCTCCAGTACTGAAGCATTTACCTTCACCGAGCGACAAGAAGGCTGTTTTTTCCAAATAATAAGCGCATGCTAAAGTTGTGCAACCCACTCGGTTGCTGTCAAAAACTGTATGGGAAAAACTTCTCCATGTCCATTGACAGTCAACCTACGGCCATTTGGAGAAAAGACAAAGCTGCTCCCCAGGTTTATTTGTCCATGCATTTGGCTAACACAGGCTCAGTCCGCGTATTCACACGACGGCTTGTCACTTATGAGGGGAGGGGGAGCGCTCCACGCGAAATCTCGCAAGACGCGAGAATCTCGCGAGAGTTCACGCATCAGAGCCGTTCTGTAGGAACGGCAGCTCATGAGTGACAAACAGGTTTGGAGCGACGAAAAAAGCAGAATTAGCGATATGCTCTAGGCTCCATTCTAGCTGTCGGAGGGGTCTGCAAAATGGAGAACAGGGGCTTCTATGAAAAAAGTCAACTGCATCAGGTATGTTGGTGACTGATGATTATAGGTTGATACAATCCACATGTATTTTGGTCTGGCTCTCTCCTTTAAGGCACCATGTGTGTTCAGTGACGGTGTCATTTCTTCTCAACTGCTCAGCTAAAGCAGTGAGTCACTGAGCGGCCTGTAGAACAGGGCTTTTTTATTTTATTTTAAATGTACCATGACTCAGGAGGACATCTCTGCTTTGAACCCAGCCTGCCCTCGGAATGAAGAGAACATTAAAGAGGGATCGGCAGAACTCCCTAGGAAGGGGAGATTACAAGTTGAATGGAGGAGTGGGAGTTAATTAAACTCCTGAGAGTGTGCAATTGTAACCAAATGGACCCGTACGGGTCCATTTGGTTACATTTGCACACTCTCAAGAGTTAAAAGGTGCTATAATAGACAACATTCAACCACTAGAGGTCGCGTTGCCTATTCTGCGGGGAACATCCGCCAAAAATTGTCGATCAGTGTAACCGGGGGAAAAAAACGTACAGTTGAAACTCAAGTCGGTTTCTCTAAGACTAGAGGGCTAAGTTTGAGTTTTTATTTTATTTTACTGTGAAGGTAAACCCAGATAGCTATAAGCACTGTCTTTTTGCATCATCTATCCTCTATGCTTTCTACCTCCCTTTCTCCCCATCCCTCTATCCATATCCCTCTACCCCCACACCTCCCTCTCTCTCTCTCTCTCTCCCTCTCTCTCTCTTTACAACACTCCTTCTACACAACACACACTGTCACAGCCAGAAGTGACTGCACCCACACACCCACAAACAAACACACACACACACACACACACACACACACACGCACGTAAACCGAAACAACCATATGAGGAATAGCATATCAACACTTACACACACGCAAGCACACACACAGCAGGAAGATGTACACAACACACTCAACACAGTCATGCACTCAACAGAAAATCTATAGATTTAGAGTAGAAGCACACACACACACACACACACACACACACACACACACACACACACACACACACACACACACACACACACACACACACACACACACACACACACACACACACACACACACACACACACACACACACAATTGCAAATAGACACAGGCATGCATGCAAACACACTGTACCCATATACACAAGAGTGCGCGCATGCAAACACCAACACAAACGCACGCACGCACACATGCACGCACGCACACACAGCCTATCAGAGCAGGGCAGCAGCAGTACAATAGGTTTTGCTGGGTGAGGCCGTGGTTAAATTGCACACAGTGAGCGGCAGATTTGGACCATTTTTCAAGGCCAACTATATATTACAAATTGGCTACCAGTGCATTGTCTGAGATTACACACAACACACAACACACACACACACACACACACACACACACACACACACACACACACACACACACACACACACACACACAGTGAAAAACTAATCCAGGCCTGTCCTATTGTGGTGTATAGAGCCATAGAAATCTGGCCTTTCTGTCTCTTTGAACCATTTCCCACAAATAAACCATGTGATTGAAAATGTGTCAGTTTAGCAAGCAGCACCTCTCTCTCACACAAACACACACACACACACACACACTCACACGCAAAAGCAATCTCATGCAGAAACAGGCACGCACACACACACACCCCTGTGTTTGCTGAACTCTGGTTTGTTATGAACATGTTCAACACTTCCAGGGCAGGTTCAAATCCATAACCCAGGGGGTACACACACACACACACACACACACACACACACACACACACACACACACACACACACACACACACACACACACACACACACACACACACACACACACACACACACACACACACACACACACACACACACACACACACACACTGAAACAGATGGAAAAATGACAGACACATATTTAGTTTAGTGACAACACAAGATGAACTGCCATATACACACACAGGCACACACCAAACAGGTACAGCAACACACACGCACACACACACTCCACCCCTCCCCCAGGCAGTGGGATATATTGGGATATACTATGTGCTTCCACTTCAGCCTGGCCAGTCTTGCTTCAGTGCTGCAGTAAAGCTGGCCGGGGTCCTGAGACTGACAACACACACTACCTACCAATCCCTGCACACACACACACACACACACCCCCCCGGTGGGAAGAGACTCGTACAACATACAACTTCAAATAAAATACTATGGATTGAAAATAGCCAAAACATATCGTTGCTGTCTGTAAGAAACCTTTTATCTCCATATTCTATATTTTTCTGTATATTCTGTATATGCTCTTGCATTTCAATCCTGTAAAGTAGCAGCTTTTGACATACTGTATGAGGTTTCCACCCGACAGAGACGATATGAGAGACAGAGAGAGGTGGGTGTAGGAGAGAGAGGTTGGGGGAGGGAGGGAGAGAGAGAGAGACGAAAGGATAGGCGAGAGGGGGAGGCATGAGAAAGGGAGGGAGAAAGAGAATTCAGGAAGGATGGAGGGAAGGAAGGAGAGAGGCAGAAAGAGAGAGAGAGAGAGAATGGGGGAGGGTGGGGGGGCTGGTGGAGATGAAGGGAGGAGGTGGTCTTTTTACTTCAAACATACAGTAACATGGAGGATGTGGGGGTTTTCCTGCACAATGGTCGTGCGTAACGAGATTAAACTTAGACGCTGAGAAATGCATTGATGGTCAAATTTAATACAGGACACGTTTAATGGCATAGTACGGTATGCAACTTTGCCCTGTGTTTTACATCAGAGGTTCTCAAACTTTTTCCATGTCAAGGACCCCTAAATTGATATTTATTAGACCCCCCATCTGAAAATGTTTTGTGCCAGGGACCCCCAGAAGAGAATATGGATGAAGTGGTTAAAATGTTTTTTTTTACTTAACATTTAACATCTATCTGAAGTATTTATGTTTGAAGTAATAGTGAGATAAGATTTCAGATTGGTCTCTGTTTTAAACAATTCAATTTGTTTTAAAAAACATAAAATACAAACAAATATATATAATAATTAAAAACAATCACAACGCCAAACACAACAGCGTGGCACAGACAGTCAACCCATAAGGAGTACAATACAACGTTCTAAATGAATGGAATAACAACATTATTCAAGCTCCTTCTGTTCTGTTATTTTTCCCACTTCCTGGACTTCATGTCAGAGACTGGCTGCTGAGCATTAATCCTCAGGAGAGTTTGTTATTTGGACATCTCTCTCTTCACACACACTCAGCCAGGCACAGGAGTGGGCATGTCAGGAGAGAGATAAGAGAAATCAAGCGCTCCGCAGGTTCGGGCAAAAAGGTCACGCTGACATTCAACAAGAGGAGAGGGGAGAGGAGAGGAGAGGAGAGGATAGAAGAGGAGAGGAGAGGAGAGGAGAGGAGAGGAGAGGAGAGGAGAGGAGAGGAGAGGAGAGGAGAGGAGAGGAGAGGATTAACCCATTAAGACCGGGAACGCATCTGTGTCATTTTAGATTTGAGCTACTGTATATCCATTATTTGTATTCTTTGGCTATTCAAAAATAGCAGATCTACAAGCTCATAGCGCCGCGCTACAAGCTTGTAGATCTGCTGTTTTTTGAAAAAGCTTGAAGATTTGCGCAAATCTTCAAATATATATTTATTTTTAAAGCGTTAATATTAACATTATTTTGTAACTCAAATCTTTGCTTCTGGAGGTCCCTGGAACAAAATATTTTACAAATGTTAAAATGTATATTCAAAGATTTGCTCAAATGTTCACGGTTTAAAAAAAATAGCAGATCTACAAGCTTGTATATCTGCTATTTTTTCAAAGCCAAAGAAATCAAAACATTACACAGACAGACGTGTTCCCGGATTGCGTGGGTTAAAGAAAACAGTAGAACAATAAAACATTTGCACAGAGCGCTGAGCTGAATGGCCAGGTCACCTGTCTTTAATCTGTAAACACTTCTTTCAATTCTCGTGCACGTCTTCTGCATATCGTCGCTGTCGGGCTTATCTCTACATTCTAACCTTTTTGTGTTTTTTTTTTTTGTAAAAATAACGCCCTACTTGATCATACTACAGTGTCACACAAAAGTATCAAAAGTAGCAGATCTTTGAGAACCACGGCCCTATAACACAGTCAAGGACACTTGGGGGGACACTCTCAGAAGCACTGTGGTACAGTATGCCACACCGACATTTCTCACCCCCCCCCGTTACACTTACACACATGCAAGCAAACACACACACACACACAGCAGGAAGATGTACACAACACAGTCAACACAGTCATGCACTCAACAGAAAATCTATAGATTTAGAGTAGAAGCACGTGCACACACACACACACACACACACACACACACACACACACACACACACACACACACACACACACACACACACACACACACACACACACACACACACAGGTATGAGTGTGACTAAATAAATCTGTTGAATGTTGAGTGGAACAGAGAACAGAGACAGAGGTAGAACAGTACTGCACAGTACAGAACAGAACAGTAAGGCAGTATGCAGCAGTATAGTCCAGTCTCCTACACTTTGTCTATAGAGATTAAATATTAAAAGAAGCTCTCTGCCCCACATCAAACAACAATCTCTCTCTCTCACTGACACACACACACATGAGTCAAAACACGCACGCGCAAAATCAAACTTGTACGCAGTCTCTTGTAGACACACATTCTCTCACACACACACACACACACAGACACACACACACACACACACACACACACACACACTGATAAAATTCCCTGCTGTGATGCTCACTCACCTCTGTAGTGACAGAGGGAGAGAGAGAGAGAGAGAATCTCCCATTCCTCTGTTCTTCACCTCTACTCTGTTCTAGCAGAAGACACAGCAGGATGAAATAAACAGGACAGACAGAGAGAGAGAGAGAGAGAGAGAGAGAGAGAGAGAGAGAGAGAGAGAGAGAGAGAGAGAGAGAGAGAGAGAGATACTTTGACTTTTAAAATACCTTTATTTAAACAAGACCTGTGTCTTCGCACACTATACAATATGTATATAATATTCTCACATAAAGTACAGCAATAAAAAAAGAATGCTCCAGGCACTTCTGCTTTAAAACAAGACATTTTACATTTCACAATTAATATGGTTGAGAAGGAGAAAGAAAATTATGGTGAAAAAAAAAAAAAAAAAAGGTAACATTTAGAACTAGGTTTATAGTTAGGAAAACATTCAGGTTGGGTGCAGGATTAGGATTAGACTTTTAGAGGTTAGGTTTAGGGGTTTGGAGTTATGCCTGATTCATAGTTAGTTGTTTACCGGTACGTCGATCTACAGGCTTGTAGATCAGCCATTTTTTCAGCTATTTTCTGCCATTTTCAATGCTAACATTACAAGTCCTCACAAGTATAGTAATACAAACCTCTCTCTCTGTGTGTGTGTGTGTGTGTGTGTGTGTGTGTGTGTGTGTGTGTGTGTGTGTGTGTGTGTGTGTGTGTGTCTCTCGTGTGTCTCGTGTGTGTGTGTGTGTGTGTGTGTGTGTGTGTGTGTGTGTGTGTGTGTGTGTGTGTGTGTGTGTGTGTGTGTGTGTGTGTCGGGGAGAGCGTGACAGAGGGACATAGAGATAGGAAAGGAGGCGAACGGAGAGAAGGGGGGATAGAATAAAGCGATAGAGATGAGAGAGAGGGAACAGGTGGTAGAGATGAACTGAGGCAGAGTCATGCTGTCTTTGACGCACACACAATTTACACACTCCTGACCTCCTGCTGGGAGCTGGTCACACACACGCACACACACGCACACACACACACACACACACACACGCGTGCACGCAAGCACGCACAAATGCACGCACACACACACAATCAGCAACAACCTGTACATTTGTTCTATTAAAATGGAGGAGTTTACAGTGTGTTTTAGCTAAAACACTGGTCTATTCCTCTCCTTATTGTTCACACACGCACATACAAGCGCACTCACGCACGCACGCACGCACGCACGCACGCACGCACGCACTCACTCGAGACTGACAACCCAAATCCAAGTCTAAGTCAAAGGCCTGCCACTCACTGCCACAGGTTGTGCGTGCGTTTGTGCGTGCGAGCGTGCGTGCGTGCGTGCGAGCTGGTGGTGGATCTTTGTGAACAGTGATGTGTGACAGAGAGAGAGAGGGGGATAGAGAGAGGGATACAGATAGAGAGAGAGATGGACTGAGTGATGGAGAGAGATATGGATTCAGAGAAAAGAGGGATAGAGGAAGGATTGATTTAAAGCTAAGAGGCCGAAGCACACTGAATATAAAGAAGAAACGAAGGGAGAGAGAGAGAGAGAGAGAGAGAGAGAGAGAGAGAGAGAGAGAGAGAGAGAGAGAGAGACTTAGTTTCCACACAGCTGTGTGTTCTCTCTGTCCGTAAGTCTGTTTATTCCATTCATTTCAAATGGAACCTCCTGAACTCCAGTGTGAAACTCCTCCTTTTGCCGTACGGAAGTTGAAAAAATAATAATTTAAACCTTGTACGGATTTGGGAGAGACCCTACACATTGCTTTGTGTACCAGGAAACAAGCAGAAGACACTATGTCATTCAAATCAGTGGCTTGACTGTGTTAACATATTTTATAGAGCTTTTCAGGTACTCAATTGCACTTTACATTAATTAACCACTTAAGAGAGAGAGAGAGAGAGAGAGAGAGAGAGAGAGAGAGAGAGAGAGAGAGAGAGAGAGAGAGAGAGTGTGTTATGGTTTGACACCATAGAGAGGGTTGGAAATGTGATGTGTAGATCAGTGGTGATGTGCGCTGTCACCTAGCTCTGTCTACTAGCTCACCACATCACTCAAAGTCTCTCTTTTAACCCGCTGTCCCTGTTTTAGGCATGTCCTTATGGGCCCAAAACTTTTGCCCTATAGATCTGCTATTCTCGCCCCGGCATACCGGTGCAACAAAGCTTAAAATAGAGCTTAAGAGTGGTGCGATGCAACGCGAGAGTGCCGACTGCGCGAATGAACGCGTGCAGTGGTGGAAAAAGTACTTGCATGTTTTACTTAAGCATTGCGACGCGTTCTGAGCTTGTAGATTGGCTACTTTCAAATAGCCAAAGTTTAAATAGGGGTGAAGTGGTTAATGTATGTTTTGTAATAATAATTCAAATCTACAACTAGTAACTAAAGTTTTCAAATAATTGTAGTGGAGTAAAAGTACAATATTTGTCTCTGAGATGTAGTGGAGTAGACGTAAAAGTATTGAAAATACGCTACTTGAGTAAATGTACTTAGTTACTTTACACCACTGAATTAATGCACGCTCGTGTACTCTTTTCTCTGCATCACATTCTCACCATTGTTTTTCCATGCCGTGGCTCTCTCTCTCTCTCTCTCTCTCTCTCTCTCTCGTTTGAGGAGAGTAAACAGGAGTGCTAGCTCGTCCTATAACAATCCACTGCGGTGTTTTGCCTGAGTTGGCCTACATGCAGGTGCTTAACAAAAAATATCCCATCAAGCATTGACATTCCCAGGTATTGTGAGGCGGAACGGTCGCTTGTGGCGTTCCTAATGTAGGTGTGTGTGTCAGCAATATTGCTAATGACAGCCATATCTAACAGTAAACTAACGTTGCAACCGTCTTCCACCTTTCCTTGGAGAACTGAACATGTTGACTGCACAGGGCGCTACAGATTGATAATAACATTGAAGTGAAATAAAATACAATACAAGCCAGTGTCCTTGTCCTTGACAGTGGTGGACAGTAACAAAGTACATTTAATTGTACTGTACTTAAGTACACTCCACTACATAGTCAAAGACAAATATTATACTTTTTACTCCACTACATTTTTAGGAAGGGAACAATTATGAATTAACCACAAAACTTTATGGAAAATATTGTTTTGGGGGTATAGAGAAATGCATTGATATTAAGAAGAAAACTACTTTGTATTTTTGAAGTTCAGTACTTTTAACACAAATTTGACAGAGCAACTTGTAGTTGAGTAATATTTGACCAGGAGTATCTATACTTTGACTCAAGTACTGAACCACATTACTGTTAACCTCGGTCCCAGCCTCACTTATCTGCGAAAAGAAGAGCCTGGTCACGACCTAAAGCAGCGAGTGTCTAGGAAGTCGAGTGGACGGGATTTCCGTTTCCCCCGGAAATGATATTTTTTGACCAATCACAACACTCGTTTCATTGACGGAGAATGTTAACAGATTTGTAAAGCATCAACGTCATTTCCTTGGGATGTACTTCCGCCAAATTCAATCATTTCCGGTTGTCAACTTCCTAGACAACCAACATCCCAGGTCTTGCCCAGGGTGCATTACTGTCCTCTAGGTGGTGAACTACTACAGTCCTGGTGAACCATGTCACTGTCCTCTAGGCCAGTGTTTCCCAATCAGTGGGTCGGGACCCAGTTTTGGGTCACAGACCTATTTGTATGGGGTCGCGAGTAAATATCCCGTAATTT
>NC_139957.1:11892510-11927510 GCF_963454915.1 Gymnoscopelus microlampas
GCCCGAGCTCAGTGCCCCGTGTGTGTGTGTGTGTGTGTGTGTGTGTGTGTGTGTGTGTGTGTGTGTGTGTGTGTGTGTGTGTGTGTGTGTGTGTGTGTGTGTGTGTGTGTGTGTGTGTGTGTGTGTGTGTGTGTGTCCTGTCGCTATGGGAAATTTGAATGGCTGGCAAGAGAGAAAGGATTGCCAAAAACAGCATGAATGAAAGAGAGAGAGAGAGAGAGAGAGAGAGAGAGAGAGAGAGAGAGAGAGAGAGAGAGAGATGTAGTAGCTCAAGAGAAGAAAATGTGATTAAGACAGAGGGGGGGGGGGGGTGAAGAGGAAGGCAAGAGGAAGAAAGAGAGCAGAGGAGGAAGAGGAGGTTTGAAGAGAGAGTCAGTTACTGTCTGAGAGAGAAACAAGGAGAGAGAAACCAAACGATGGGGGGATGCAGCACAGAAGAACACAGATAGACATCTATCTGTGGAAGAACAGGTGATGGAGGGAGAGAGAAAGAGAAAATTGGATGAGGTGCAACAAGGACCCCCAAATTGATATGTAGCTGTCCACGGACCCCCATCTGAAAAGATATTGTGTCTGGGGCCCAGAAAAAAAATATTATTATTTGTATTTATTTATTTAACATTTTTCAGAATATTTTCGAAAATGTGTCAAGGTCACAATGTGTCGCATCGCGACAACTTGTAGATCGGCTAGTATAGCGAAGTATAGGATAGGGTAAAAGTGGTAAAAGTGATGTTTTGGACCCCCTGGAATCCCCTCAAGGACCACTGGGGTTCCCCAGACACCACTTGGAGAACCACTCATCCGCCACCCACCCTTTCACCTCTCTCTATTTGCTCCCTACCTCTTTCTCTCTAGACATAAACCTATCTCTCCAGCTCCCCTCTATCATTCTATCAAGAGATTTCAGCTCCCAGTGACCCACAGTAGCAGACTGATGTTGTACTGGTCAGCTCCCAGTGACCCACAGTAGAAGACTGTGGTTGTACTGGTCAGCTCCCAGTGACCGACAGGGGAAGACTGTGGTTGTACTGCTTGTCAGCTTGGGTAAAGAAATGCTTACAAGCATTTCATAAGGTGTGAGAAAATAGACATGTCCCTCTGCAGAGAAATATCTACCCGTCTTGTTCTTCACTTCCTGAAAAGTGTTTTGTCTTTTTCTTGTTTTTTGTTTGATTGCAGAATAGTAGCAGAATAGATTTACATTAGGAAAGAGAGAGGGGGGGGGTGATAAAGCCAGAAGACAAAGGAATACACAATAACGTCCCAGTATTAAATAAACACTAAGGATTTTACTGTGTCGTGTCAAACAGACCAGAGAAAAAGAGAGAAAGAGAGCGTGTGTGTGTGTGTGTATGTGTAAGAGAGAGAGAGAGAGAGAGCGCATATCGCCACTGTGTCAATACAATATATATGCTAATAACTCCTTTAGTATATGTGTGAATTTCATTACATATAAAGAGAGCAACACACACAAACACAGCATGCAGCCTTAAAGACACACTCCACCGTCCACACACAAACAACAACGACAACAACAGTCAAGGTCATTTACCAGCACAACACACACACACACACACACACCCTGCTACGGTTTCATCAAAACACTGTCAAATCCTGAGTGTTCCTTTAGCTCTGAGAGTGTACACATGGAACCAAATTGGTTCCATTTGTACACTCTCAGAGTTACAGGGGTAAGGGTCCATGTGGTACACTTGTACACGCTAAAGGCGAGTTCCCAATGCAAGACAAAAAAGATTTTGTTCGAGTGGCGTGATTACATACAAAGTCAATGCAAAGACGAGACGTCGCGTTGAGCGGCGGGAATGAGGTGAACGGGGCGACTCGGTTATCTTCGCTCCAGTTGGTGTTTTCTCCACCTAGGACAGTGCAGGCCATGTATAATTGGAAACCCATGAGAACAATATTCTACTTCTACTTTATCAATCTGTTTGAGAAAACGACAACAGGGAGAGGAACACTAAGCAAGGAATTCCCAAACGATTCCATGCCTAGGACCCCCAAACAGGAAATTGAGAATTGTCTCTTTTTGTTCTCGTTTGTTTGAAAAACTGTGAAAGATTTCCGTTGCATTACAGATCTGTTAGCAAGTTTCACAAAAGACATGTGGAGTCAATTGGACAATGTCATGTCAATGTCACTGCTAGACTTGACACTGGATTGACTGGATTTCCAGTAGGATACTGACATAATGACCCAGAGGGACATTTGAACGCTCTGTTAAACAACTGCTGACCTGGTGTATGCTAGTGTAATGGAGTGCTAACATAAAAACCTAAAACTATAATAAAAGCTTCCGATTGCAAAATGAAAGGCATCAAAGTGGTCCATCATGCAGCAGAATAAGTCATTTGCTTGAACTGTACTTATTGATTGTGTGTGTGTGTGTGTGTGTGTGTGTGTGTGTGTGTGTGTGTGTGTGTGTGCGTGCGTGCGTGCGTGCGTGCGTGCGTGCGTGCGTGCGTGCGTGCGTGCGTGTATATATATATATATATATATATATATATATATATATATATATATATATATATATATATATATATATATATATATATATATATATATATATATATATATATATATATAAATATATATAATTTATATATATATATATATACACACACACACACACACTCAATATACTGTATGCCGGTCAAGGTGGCTCGCCCGGGTAGCTTGCATTTCTCCTTTAGTCTATTCCTTTTCATCCCCTCTCCTTCCCTTCACTTTGACCACAATATTATTCTCTTTAATGCAGTTTTTTAAATAAAGTCACAGTTAATATTCTAAAATGGCAGCTTATCAATGTTTCTCTCTTTGCAAAGCAGTCTATAAATATTAATGACTCCTCTGACATGCACTGGACTCCCATTCTTTCACTGCTGCCTGTGTGTGTGTGTGTGTGTGTGTGTGTGTGTGTGTGTGTGTGTGTGTGTGTGTGTGTGTGTGTGTGTGTGTGTGTGTGTGTGTGTGTGTGTGTGTTTACATTTGTGTCTGTGTTATTGGATGTGTGTAATTGTGTCTGTGTAGGTGTCCTGTGCACGTGTGTGTGTGTGTGTGTGTGTGTGTGTGTGTGTGTGTGTGTGTGTGTGTGTGTGTGTGTGTGTGTGTGTGTGTGTGTGTGGGGGAATGAAAGCGAGCAGGAAAGTTTATCACAACAAAAGCCCTGGGGTAGTTTTTCACACGAATAATTGCCCTGCATGTGGTAAATGGTGTGATTTCTACCATTGCAAACGTTGGCAGCCAATCCCCCTCAGCTCACATTCTCAAGCGCGAGCGCGCGCACACACACACACACACACACACACACACACACACAGTAGCTTCTCAGCTTCAAAGTAATACAGACTAGCATGACTCTCTCTCTCTCTCTCTCTCTCTCTCTCTGTGTGTCAGCTAAAGCTTTCAGGTTTTAACATTCAGAAGATGACATGACTTAGTAACAGCAGGAAACTTTGCTGATTTTTTTTGAGCCTAAATCCCCTTTGTTCTGATGTGAAATACTGTAGTGTGGGAAAAAGAAATGTATCCTACGTCTTCTGTGTATTTCTACACAAAATGTGGAAGCGGTATGGCTCATTGAAGTCAGATAGAAAATAATAGATCTTTCAAAAAGACAAAACATTCAATCTGACATCATAAATCTCCATTTAGGATCCTGATTATCTCCGGTATCTCTCAGTTCAACAACAAACACATAAGTCTGTGAGTGACCAGTGATTTTGAAGTATTATGATACTGTACCTTATACGTCATTATAAAAAGCTTTATAATGTGTATGATTGAATTATCAATTCTTACTGTATAGAGTACAGAAGTCCTGACGTCACTCGTTCATCCCCTGGTTCGTAAAGTAATTTCTCTATGGAGAACAACATTGGGTCATCTTAGAATCGTCTCATATAAGAATTGTGGTCCAAAAATAAACAAACTGTATCGGCGATATTGTCAGGGAGGAGGTTCTGTATCGTTTATGATAGTCAGTCACTTATATTTGATACAGTCTGTTTCTGGTGAAAATGTAACTAATTCGGCGTAAGTAACATTATCGTTTTCTCACCGTCAGTTGATGCTTCATATCCATAAGAGTCAAACAGTTCTTATTTGACCCGACATTAAAGATGTCTATGGGGATTCAGAACGGGGCTGGAAAACCGCGAACCAGGTAGGATGTGTAAATTACGTCAGACTTCGTGCTCTATAGTAACCACTTAAACCCTGTAGTCTTAGAGAACCGGACTTGAGCTACAACTGTATTTTGACCACTTCCTACGTCTACACAAAATCTCTTCGCCAAAAATAGCCGATCTACAAGCTCACTATGCGTAGCGTTGCGACGCATTGTGAGCTTGAAGATTGGCTATTTTAGGTAATGTTCCCCCCAGAATATGGACGCTGGGGTTCAAGTGGATAAATTAACACTCAGTAAACTGAGAGAAACAGGATATTACCTGTTGACTTCCTACCACTGTCTGATTCACTGTCTGTGTCCTCTCTCTCTCTCTCTCTCTCTCTCTCTCTCTCTCTCTCTCTCTCTCTCTCTCTCTCTCTCTCTCTCTCTCTCTCTCTCTCTCTCTCTCTCTCTCTCTCTCTCTCTCTCTCTCTCTCTCTCTCTCTCTCTCTCTCTCTCTCTCTCTCTCTCTCTCTCTCTCTCTCTCTCTCTCTCTCTCTCTCTCTCTCTCCATTAGTGTATTACTTATATGCACTGTCCTCTGTCAAAACAAACAACTCTCTCCCCGTCTCTCTCTCTCACACACACACACACACACACACACACCACACACACACACACACACACACACACACACACACACACACACACACACACACACACACACACACACACACACACACACACACACACACACACAGAAAGCCTCGCACAAACTAAGTGGCAATACACCCCCCCCATACACACACACACACACTGCTCATACAGGATTGAGTGGACGATGGAGAAACATTCTCTTGGCTAAGTGCCTGGATAAGAGAGATAGGCGTGCGTGCGCACAAACACACACACACACACACACACACACACACACACACACACACACACACACACACACACACACACACACACACACACACACACACACACAGTATATTGAACACAGTAATATGAATGTGACCTTGTCTGAATGACGTCCACTAAACACTGGCTGAAATAATAAGAGGGAAAAGACATAAATACAACTGGAGTAAAAGAAAAGGGGTACGGAGAGAGAGAGAGAAGGAGAGAGAGAGAAGGAGAGAGAGAGAGAGAGAGAGAGAGAGAGAGAGAGAGAGAGAGAGAGAGAGAGGGGGAGAGAGATTTGAGAGATTACAAGAGGACAGGAAGAGAGGATGCCTGGAAAGGGAGAAAAGCAGAGGGAACGGGCAAGAGAGGATATGAGACCACACACACACACTATTCTGGCATGTCATGGCCAATTAGCTTCTTGGTTTCAAATCATTGCTCCATACAGTATGTGTGTGTGTGTGTGTGTGTGTGTGTGTGTGTGTGTGTGTGTGTGTGTGTGTGTGTGTGTGTGTGTGTGTGTGTGTGTGTGTGTGTGTGTGTGTGTGTGTGTGTGTGTGTGCGTATTGAGTTTATCTGTTTGTGTTAGTTTCCACATCAACCACCCTTTAACTGCTGATGATGTATCCCCCTAAACACACACACACACACACACACACACACACACACACACACACACACACACACACACACACACACACACACACACACACACACACACACACACACACACACACACACACACACACACACACAGCTGAGCGATTAGCATTGCGTGGTGGTGGTGTGTTGTTTTGTGTTGTTGTGTTGTTTTGTGCTCCCTCTGTATCTGTGGTCTCCATCCAGACCCTCGGCTGATTTTCATTAGCGATAGATGACCAGCAGCCAATCAGCAGCTGCGGACACACAAGAGCCCCTGAGCCGCACGCGTTTAATTTCCTGTGTTGTTGGGGCGACACTGAAGGATTGTGGGTACACAGAGAAACAGGAAGCATGATAAGTTGGTTTGAGAAGCACGTACAAGGAGCATGGGTGGGTGTGTGTGTGTGTGTGTGTGTGTGTGTGTGTGTGTGTGTGTGTGTGTGTGTGTGTGTGTGTGTGTGTGTGTGTGTGTGTGTGTGTGTGTGCGCGTGTGTTACTATACTCGTGCTAACCAAAAGTCCCCACAAGTATAGTGTAATTTGAGAGTTGTGAGCACCATTTACCTGGTCCTCACAACAGAAGTGGTTGTTTAATGTTGTGAGCTTGTCCATTGGCTTTTATTCTTTTTTTTTCGGCTTTAGGATTACAGTTAAAAATGTCGAAACGGCTTTCATAAAATTGTCATCCTAAATTATTAATGTCCTCACAAGTGTAGTTATACAAACGTGTGTGTGTGCGTGCGTGTGCGTGCGTACGTGCGTGCGTGCAGGTGCAACAGTAATGAGGTGAGCGTGGGTCAGACAGAGTCATCCATTCTTAGAACGTAGAGTGGTGTTCTTCTCCATAGAGGACACACTCCACCCACCCCTCCACCTCTCTTCTTAATCTCTACCCCCTTCCTCCTCCTCCTCCTCCTCACTTCATTCCATCCCACTGTTCCCGCCCCCCCTTCATCCACCGCACTGGAGCACCCTGCGCGCCTGTGTTTTCTCAGGCCACTTCCGTTCCCACCCACTCCTGCTGGATTTCTGACAACTCGCTCACTTCCACAGAGAAATGCCCTGAGAGACCCATCTAGACTGAGTGGCAAAACATTGAGCAGCATGGAGCGTTGGAGTTTGGAAGCGCTCGTTGGAAATCACTCAACGGTCCTGCGTACCACCCGTTTCTAAATTGCACATAATGCAGGAGGCGGCAGGAGGTTGCATTATTGAAAACGAGCGCTTCCGAACTCTGACACTTTATTGACAGAAAGTAGTTCATAACATGTCTACAGATAGAAGGAAGTATAGAGGATAATTCAAGCTTTCCGTGCAGCTGCCATGTTGGTGAGTTTAACGTTGTTTAATACAATTAGATAGGACTTTTCTGTTTGGATGTATGGGCTGTCAAGGCCAGAAAGTAGTTTTTTGCGACTCAGTAGGCGTTCCCGCATAACTTCCGGATACGATGATGTCACACTTATTGCCTCTATATCAAAATGGGACCCAATGCCTCCCTGCTTACCAATCAGCAGAGAGAGAGAGAGAGAGAGAGAGAGAGACAATACAGCACCACGGACAGCGACACAAAGGGCTAGGCTAGGATTTTATTTTATTATTTCTCTTACACAAATCCAGTATTTTCTTCTCTTTCATTATTATTTTTTTTTACAATACTGTATTTTCTCTTATCCTCTTTTCAATACAGTAGCAAATGACTGAAAACTCTTCATCAATTCATCACCGAGTGCCGCGCTATGAGCTTGTAGATTTCCTATTTTTGAAAAATCGTGAACATTTGTGCAAAGCTTTAAATATATATATATATATACATATTTAAAGCGAACATTTGTAACTCAAATCTTTGCTTTTGTACAATATTGTACAAATGTTCGCTTAAAAAAAAAAAAAAAAAAATATATATATATATATATATATATATATATATATATATATATATATATATATATATATATATATATATATATATATATATATTGTATATTATATATACACAAATTTCACTATTTTTCAAAAAATAAAATAGCAGATCTACAAGCTCATAGCGCGGCACTCGGTGGTGAAATCTAAAAAATGACAGATTCTTTCCCGGTCTAAATGGGTTAAAATGTGTTTGAACACATTTCAAACTCTAGGAAGTGCCATGCACACAAACACACATCATATTGTCTCTCTCATGCCATCTCTTTTACTTTCACTTACTTTTTGCATTCTTTCCCCTGACCCTCTCTTTTTTCTCTAGCTCTCTCCCACTCAAACACTCTCCCACTCTCTTCCTGCTGTGGGATACTGACTGCGAAAAATAACATAATGAACAGCCAGGCGGCCATTATTGAGAAATAAACCCAAACAGGGTGACGTGGGCCTTGAATCAACCTGTCTGGGTTTATTTCTCAATAATGACTCTCTGTTCATTATCGCACTTATTACTAAAAGAAAATCAATAATTTGACATAAAATATGCAGCAAAAAAAAATGTTTTAGTGATTTAAAAATGGATTGAATTGCCAAGAAAATAGTAAGAATGAGGTGAATCCACCATAACACAGCTGGCGAAACTAGGAAACACACTGGTCAAAGCTGATCAAATATAAATCAATATTATGTTTCTGTATTTCCTATTTCTGACCTCAGACATTTTCAGAAACTTACTTTAGTGTACTCTGGCCTGCCAAGCCAAAGTGCAGTAACTACGGAGAAAAAAAATCACTGAAAAATGAGATATCGGCATATACTGTAAAGTGATATTACAATAAATGTACATCTGTTCTTGAGGTAATTGTTCATCCCCCAAAATCACGAAGGCTCATTTGACCTTTGGGATACACAAATCAGTGGGTGCGAACGTAGTTACTGCACTTTGGCTTGGCAGTTAGGTGTAAAATTAGATTGTTTGTTACTTGGCTGCCATTTTGGAAACAGCAGAGAAAACCGATCGTCATGGATTGATATGATCCAGGTGCTCAGTTTATTGATCAGAGCTACGTCCATAGCAACAGTTGATTGAGCAATCAGAATCAAGCGTCCAACCAAGATGTATAATAAACAGACTGGGAGACCCGCAGTAACACAAAAACATCTAGTCTGACTTTCCAGCCATTTAGCTTTCATCTGACTGCAGTCGGTATCACACCAGCTGGAAACACACGCTGACACATTATGGTCCCCGAGGAGAACAAGTAATATTACTTTAATTTCTCTTCAAACACACCAGACTGTCTATTTACTGCTCTATAGGTGGCAGACAGTAGGGGAGCTGAGAGGGAGACAGTTTAAGAAAGACAGACAGCAGGGAAGCTGAAAGGGAGACAGTGGGTGAGACAGACAGTAGGAAATCTAAGAGGGGAAAGTGTAGGCGACAGAGAGTAGAGAAGCTAAGAGGGAGACAGTTTAGGAGAGACAGATAGTAGGAAAGCTGATAGGGACACCGTGCAGTAGAGAGACTCCACCATTGATGTTGACTGTTAAGATATCATTGACCTACAGCCAATCAACCTACTAGCATCAGCAAAGACAGCTTCCAATGCCGTCTGAACCAAAAATGAAAAGGAAACGATTCACGAGTTGAAATTAATGTTTTGCATGCTGCGTTAATCTAATTCATGTACGGAAAACACTACCACCACTATGTACGCAACCACACCGAGGGAAATGTAGGGGGAAAAAACATCCTTGATATCGAACTAATTCACTTTGGTCGCACTTCTATCAATAGATTAATATCTTAGTCAGAGCACTGATCTTTTATTAGATTTCCTGTCTGCAGAGACTCTAGCTGGCTGAGGAAATAGCGCGCACGCAGCCACACACACACACACACACACACACACACACACACACACACACACACACACACACACACACACACGCACACACACACACACACACACACACACACACACACACACAAACACAAGCATGGACTGTTTCAGATGCTGCCACTTGGCAAGTGCTTGCGTAGCCACAGAGCCACTGGCAGTGGGCTGCTAAATAGCTACTTCCCCCGGACGGACAATCAGGTTTATGAAGGACCAGACCAGGAAAAAGACTGGCTGTCTGTGTGTGTGTGCAGAGGCAGCCTGTGGCTTTTATATTAACCACTTAAACCCTCTAGTCTTAGTCTAGAACGGACCCGAGTTGCAACTGTCCTTGGGTCTACACCAAAAAAAATCTCTTTGCCAAAAATAGCCGCTGCGACGCGTTGTGAGCTTGTAGGTCGGCTATTTTTGGCTAGTGATCCTCCCAGAATATGGATGCTGGGGTTCGAGCGGTTAAAACTGCACACACAAATGCTTTCAGGATTCAAATTCCAAAACAGCAAAAGTAGCAGATCTACAAGCTCGAAACGCGTCGCACTCCATGGGCACAAGCAGCGGCGGCTACGCCATATACTGTATGGCAGCAGAGACAGCACAATACTTTGCCAGCCTTTCTGCCTCGTCTTTGGGCAAACCCCCAAGTTGTCGAAACCCTCCAACAACCAGTCCGTATGGGTATGTCCTAGGCTGGACCACCAGAGGAAACAACAAAGTTCAAAGTTCTTAGTCTTGCACTGCTGCTTGGTGTTAAAGCGCTCTCTGTAGTTGTTCTCATGGGCCTGGAAGTCCACCCATTGCTATTCCGACAGCGGACGGACATACTGCTGGAAGGCCGCCGGGTCTATTGACTCTCTCCCCGGTAGCTGTTCACAGGAGGGCCGCCAGGTAATAGCGTAGGCTGTTGGTAGAGTCCACCGGTGAGTAGTGCCTTCTTGTATGCAAGCTACATAGTCCACATAAATTGCAAATGCATCCACTGCACCTACTACATTGACGATGGTAGTTACAACGGGGCAGTTTAACGTCATGCACAGGACACGCATAGTACTCAAATGTTTCACTTTAGTAGAAGTATCAATACTGCAATGTAGAAGTACTTTGTTACAAGTAAAAGTCTGGAATAAAAACATTACTTGAGTAAAAGTACAAAAGTATTGGTATCAAAATGTACTTAAAGTGCCAAAAGTAGTTGAAAAAAAAAAAGTATTTGTAAAAGTATTGAAATATTTGAAAATAGCAGATCTACAAGCTCAGATCTTGTAGATCAGCTATTTTCAAATAGCCAAGGTATACAATAGGGCTAAAGTGGTTAATGTATGTTTTATAATATAATAATGTATATCTGCAAAGTAACTAGTAACTTTAAAATAATCTAGAAAAAAAAAATCACACCCTGTGTGAAGAGAGTGGTGCCTTTGATGAGCCCCGTATTGATGTCGTCATCAATGTTTGTTTATTGGACATACCTACATACATACATACGGACGGACACACGGACAAAGTCAGATATAGGAGTGGTTGGCACCACTCAAAAACTAGTAAAGTTTTCAAATAATTGTAGTGGAGTAAAAGTACAATATTTGCCTCTGAGATGTAGTGGAGTAGAAGTACAAGTTTAGACAATTGGAAATACTCCAGTAAAGTAAAAGTACCTCAAAATAGTACTTAAGTACAGTACTTGAGTAAATGTACTTAGTTACTTTACACCACTGCACACACACACACCCACAGTGATCAAACATGTCCTGCAAAATCCCACAGAGGCAGATGACATTGTATTTATTTCTTACTTAAACCACCCCACAACAACTACCCAGGGGGCAAAGGGGGGTATGCTGCATTTGCTCTGCTATAAAAGGTTGGCCACCAGAAATAATATCTATGACCCCGTAGGATCACAACCTATATGGACAACCCTGTCAATTTTTTGCTGGAAATCCAATATGGCCGCCTCAATATTGGCCCCTAACAGTACCCAGGGGCAAAGGGGGGTATGCTGCATTTGCCCTGCCATAAAAGGTTGGCCACCAGAAATAATATCTATGACCCAGTAGGATCACTACCTATATGGACAACCCGGTCAACTTGCTGCTGGAAATCCAATATGGCCGCCTCGATATTGGCCCCTATCAGAAAATAGCTTTGGCAATAACTTTTGAACCAGATGGGCTAGAAATAAAAACTTGGTGTCTATTTCATGGTTTCAGAGCATGAGAAACTCAATGGAATACTTATCTTTATGATTGGGTGTGTCTGGACCTTTAATTTGCATATTTCCAAGATGGACGCCACGCGAAAATGAGTTTTACTATGACTTTTACAGTGACAGCTTACTGTTATGGCAAAAAGTCTGCTTTTTAAGCCATATGAATACATTTGGTCAGTTTGAGCTTTCATTTCTATTTTGTCAATATGGCTGCAGTCATAAATAATGTATGGTATTACATTTTCCCCCAGATTTATTGATTTATAGTTATAGATCTATAGTTGTGGGGATGATTGCAGAGAAAAATCTGAGAAAAACCCCACAATGTATCTTATGTATCATTTTAATAAACTAAATACAATATAAACATACACATGCACACTCCAAGACTTGCCAAAAACTTTGTTGTTCATTGACAAAGGCAAGGCTGGCTCGGTAGATGCAAGGGGGACTGCATTGCTAGCACTGAGAGACCATCCATACTCTGTGAAAGAAGGAATATCCGGCTTGGCGATATGTGCACATTTATCTATTATGGTTGCTAGAGCAGCTCTTCTCAGGTGCAGGTCAAATGCATTCTCTGTCGGGGGCAGCAGCTTTAAGAGGGTTGATCTATTATTGAGGAACTTGTACACTCTAAGCTTACTCAGGTCAAAATCCTCCGGGTGGTCCGCTTTGGATGTATATACAGCAATTGTGAGGTCTCGTGCCTGATTGATGACGTCATATGAGAGGGAATCAGAAGAGTTTTCACCAAACTCCTCAAGTGCAGGGAGATCCAGACGCATGCTGGCCTTGAACCATGCCTTCTTCCCAGTGTAGAAGGGATAGCTGGTGGTATCTCTGCCACTTAAACTATGGATAAAGGGCAGGGCACGACACTGTGCAAGCCCCAGCGCTGATACCATTTGATGGATAGGAAGGTATGAATTTTGCTCTGTTCTCACCCACAGCTCTGGAAGGCATCTGAGATGGGTTGCTGCATAGTAAAGGCACATGATGATGATGTCTGTGTCATTGGCATGGATGACAACTCTGTCAACTTTGTCATTCTGGACACTATACAGGGTGTGGAGTATTATTCTCGTATCAGCTTCCTGTTGTGTGGATTCTAGTGCAGGGACATCTTCAATAGACCCCTCCTTGATCACCACACTCCTTGTCTCTTCTTTAAACCACCCACCCAGGTAAAGATGTGCTGGACCAAGGGCCGACTTAAGTTTCTCATTTTCACACCATTCGTCACAGAGGAAACTCAATAGGTTTACCTTGTTAGCTGACACAGCAAAAAACTCCTGAGGATCTGGAGCTGTGTAACGCATACTGACTTCATATTCTTTGGTAGGTTTTGGTCGAGCATATCTGTGTTCTTGCTCAGCTGTCTTAAGACTAGGTCCACTGTACCGGTCACAACAGAAGTGAATGATCTCTGTGCCAGCAGGCACATCATTCAACAGCAGACGTTGGTATCGTTCAGCGATTGTTCCTAATGCTTCACCTTTCAGGAACGACCAATGGCGTATGGCATACATGGCATCAATAACTACTGCTGTCTTCTGTAGGCAGGTCAGGGATGCATGCAACTTTGGTCTCCTCTTTCAGAACCTTCACAAGGCTTGCCTTGGTACCTGTTCTCATCCTGCCATCTTCCTGGAAGAGGGAAGGGGGGAAGCCACTGCACTCGTGGTTGCCTATAAAGTCAACAAGGTTGAGTTCTCCACCACTGGCTATGATTTGGGTCATGCGCAGGAGGGCAGTAATTTCATTGCTCTTGCCAGGTGCTGAGGTTTTCCCTTTAGATTTTTTAGATTTTGTGTTTTGAGTGTGGGAAGTGTTAAGCTTCATTATACTTGTCTTCTTCTGTTCACTGGACAGTGACTCACACAGTGCCTTCAGACCCAGTTCTTTCACACTCATCAAGTGGTCCTTGACTGTGGAATCAGCACACTGTCCTGTAGATATGTTGATCGTGGATGATGTGCTCACTGTAAATGGGTTAGTCTCCACTGCTGCCATGACCTTGACTACCATTTCTGCATCCCGGATTACACGACTCTGACCAGACTCATGGTGTGGGTTGGAGGAGTGAAGGTGGAGCATAGACTTGAGCTCTGCAGAGACAGCTGCAGTGAGTGGTTTTGTGTAGACCCATTTTGTCCTGGCAGCAGGGCTGAGTGTAATGCCATCCAGACTGCTTGCTTCCTTGGCATCGGCATTATAGGTCTGCTCCAGTAGCATGTCAAGAGAAACACTGTTGTGGCTGCCATCTGCTCGTCTGCCAACAAATACACCTGCCATCAGTGCTTCATGTACCTCTGAAGCTGTTTCTGGTAGTTTCTTCATCTCAGCCAAATACAGAGGTAAAGATTGCTGCCCGTACTTGTAGTGGCCTGCTGCAGTGAGGTAGGGTAGCATTCTTGCTGATTCACAGAGATGTCCTGTCCAGTCACCTTCCCGATCGTAGTAGATAAACCTTTGGAGAATATCTGACATCTCCAGGAAGGTTGCCCAGAGGACTGCAGTTGGTTGCTCAATGATTCCTGAAAAAGCAGCAGCTGCTCTCTTAGGACTGCCATCTCTGGACTGCCATCTCTGTTGCCATAACAGTCAGCTGTCACTGTAAAAGTCATAGTAAAACTCAGTTTCGCGTGGCGTCCATCTTGGAAATATGCAAATTAAAGGTCCAGACACACCCAATCATAAAGATAAGTATTCCATTGAGTTTCTCATGCTCTGAAACCATGAAGTTTTTATTTCTAGCCCATCTGGTTCAAAAGTTATTGCCAAAGCTATTTTCTGATAGGGGCCAATATTGAGGCGGCCATATTGGATTTCCAGCAGCAAGTTGACCGGGTTGTCCATATAGGTAGTGATCCTACTGGGTCATAGATATTATTTCTGTTGGCCAACCTTTTATGGCAGGACAAATGCAGCATACCCCCCTTTGCCCCTGGGTACTGATAGGGGCCAATATTGAGGCGGCCATATTGGATTTCCAGCAAAAAATTGACCGGGTTGTCCATATAGGTTGTGATCCTACGGGGTCATAGATATTATTTCTGGTGGCCAACCTTTTATAGCAGGGCAAATGCAGCATTCCAAAAAAAAGGGGGTTTTGCCCCCTGGGTAAACCCCAGCATCCGTAGGCTATTCAGGGGAAACCTTCGCAGGAAATAGCAGATCGACACGCTCAGCTTGTCGATCTGCTATTTCCTGGGCAGATATTTAATGCAGAGTGAAAACAGAAACAACACTAGTATAGAGCCTTGAGGGACTCCGCTCAACAACCGAATGGGGTTTAAGTCAGACAGAATTCATCCTTTTGACTGGCTCCTGCTTTGTGCAAATAATTTCCGCACACACACACACACACACACACACACACACACACACACACACACACACACACACACACACACACACACACACACACACACACACACACACACACACACACACACTAAGGCTGCAACAACGAATCGATGAATCGATTAAAAATCGATTAATAAATTCGTTGCCAACGAATTTATTAATCGATTATTAATCGACAACGAATCGCGAGTGTTTCCCGACATTAAATGTAATTTAATATAATGTAAATGCTGCAAATCATAGTGGGAGACGTGCAGTGTATTCCTCCTTGAGAGATGCGCATGCGTACTAGCGACCGCAATTGTCAACAAGCCGGCTAGAACAATGGCGGCGTCTACGAGTGAGGCTGCTGCAGCAGATCGCAACAAAAGATCCAAAGGTTGGGAGCATTTCACGTTAAACAAAGAAAAGAAAAAAATGACTTGCAAACTTTGCAAGTCGGACTTTGCGTGGCATGGGAGCACCTCCACAATGAACGAGCATCTGAGGAGGAAACATATCGGAGTTTTGGAGTCGGACGAAGACTCGCCTCGGTAAGTTAACTTGTGGGCTTGCCTATAGACGGGTTTCCGAGCGACGTCATCACAGAGCAGAATGCGCAATCTGCGCATGCCTGGGGGTGGAAGGCGCGTTCGAAAATACAGCCCTGAGCGGCAGTGAGCGCACTGGCCAATACAAACTAATAGGCGAGTGTGCTCCGGTGCGTAATTTCCAAACGCACCCATAGGCTTCCCCCCGCAGCTGCGCGGTCATATTCCTCTCAATGTTTACTAACAGGAAACCTGTCTATATAAGACGGAGTTGTCTTGGCTTTTAACATTTAAAATTAACTTTCCACTGCGGAAAGTCTGGTTTCTTTTCACCGCTCAGTCAGGATTCAGGTCCAGTCAGTCTATTTATTGCTCTATTTGCGCTATTAGAAACATGAATGCCAGGACGTGATCAATTCACTTAGCAGGCTGCTGATCCGGTCTTAGGCGGAAACACTACGTGCGTGTATGTGTATGTGTAATTACCGGATACAGTAGGTGGACTCTAGACCGGATCCCAGCGCTAAGCAGTAAATAGAAACCAGGCTTCAGCATCAGTGTTGCCAGATCCGCTTATTATAAGCTTTTTAAGATTTTATTGAAAATGGCAGATCTACAAGCTCACAACGTGTCGCTCGCGATGCGACACGTTGTGAGCTTGTAGATCTGCTATTTTCAAATAGCCGATGTATATACAGTAGGTTTAAGTACTAAGTATTAAGTGCTCATGTGGCAAAATAGACGCTTCTTTTGGGCTTGTTTTCCTAGACCTGGTTGCTTGTTTCTCTCACAGAATCTGACTACACTGTTAAGCACGCAGCCCTGCACATTAAAGCCAAGACATCTACGTCTCTCTGCCTCTATACCTGCGTGCAGGATTATAGAATCAACAATATGAAATCATAATGACTAGAATGTATTTTAATGTAAAATACAATTTGAATGAATAATAATAAATACAAGTTGAGTGTACTAGAGAAATGTTACAATTTAGCTTGACAAATGTCTTTCCTTTTTTTTAATCACATGTATGCAGTCACAAGAAGAGTAAAGGTGCCATGGATGCCTATGTGTAAAAGAGGCAGCCATGTACTCCACAACAAGCAACTGTCCTCACCCAGTCAATACTCAACATGTTGGTCAACGACATGAGGCCCATCTCCATGGTGGATGGTGAAGGGTTTCAAAAAATGATTCATCAGTTCAACCCTGACTACACCCTGCCATCAAGACCTACCTTCACCAAGTTGATGGAGAAGAAATATAACACAACTTTTCTGGAGGTAAGTTTATAACACACACACACACACACACACACACCCACACAAATATTTAATTTAAGCAATTATATATTTCATAACATAATTAAGAAAAATATTAAGATTGCTGATTCATGAATTAATTTAGAATAAATAATAACATGGCTGCAATAATGTAAACAAATCTAAAACATATGTTTAATGTTTGGGTCTCACTCTCTGCCCTTGAAATTAACTACAAGCACCTTTGTCTTTTAAGGTAAAGGAGATGTTAGAAGATGTCAGCGGCTCCCTCGCACTGACAGCTGATGCGTGGACCAGCCGTGCCACAGAGTCATATCTTGGAGTTTCCTGCCATTTCATCACCAACGATTGGCAAATGAAGACTCTGAACCTGGCCACCATGCCTCTGGAGGAGAGGCATACTGCTGATAACATTGTGACATGGATGGAGGAGGTGGTGAACAAATTTGACATCTTGCCTACCAAAATAAAAGCAGTAGTTCATGACAACGCCTCCAACATGATATCAGCAATGGAAAAGCTGGAAGCAAAACATGGATGGGCCTCTGTCCGCTGCGCTGGTCACACACTCCAGCTCGTAGTTAACGGTGCCCTCAAAGATGCCAGCATCGCCAGAGCTGTAGGTGCCTCAAGATGCGTGGTGGAATTTTTCCACAAATCCGAGAAAGCCTCAACAAAACTGAAGGCGAAACAGCAGCAGATGAACGCACCAGATCACAAGATGATCCAGGATGTCAGTACAAGATGGAACAGTACATTCTACATGATAGAGAGACTCCTGGAACAGCGCTGGCCAGTCACTGCAACTCTATCTGATCCTGACATGCCAAAGGGCAAACAATACTTGGACTTGATAGTCCGGGAGTCATGGGGCTGAACGTGGTTTCGTCGGTAAAAGTTTTTTTCTCAACTGATTCTTGCTGCTGGGGGTCCCCTCTTAAGGATTCAAGAGGGTGCCCGGTGAAATCCCTTGAGCATTTTTTATTATTAACCCCTTAATGCCCAAAACACTAAAAATTCACCCAAAATAGACTTCTATGGTATTTCATGCAAAATACTTGATCTAATTGCTTAAAATTTTCTTTCTACAGTGTGTATCCATGTAAGTGGATGTGTACAGTGCATTAGATTTAATATTTGTAAACTTTTAAATATTAACCCCTTCATTCCCAGAACAACTTAATCTTTAAACTGTGATATTGTGAAATAGAACATGTAAAGAAATCAAATCAAATCCATCAGATCTGCTTTCTACTAAGTCTAATAGTGGAACTGGTCATGTTTCCTTTGAGGCCAACCATCTTTTAGTCATTAACCCTTAAATGCCCAAAAACAAAAAACGTTTTTTATGGCATTTTATGCAAAAATATTGATAAAGCGCATAAAATTTGATTTCTACAGTGTTTATCAATGAACGTGGATGTGTAAAATTTTGTTTTTTGATTTCACATTAGAACATTTCATAGATATTAACTCCTTCACACCCGAAGCACCAACATCCATTAAATTTTTTGATTTATATACATAATGTATATTACATATATTGTCCACATTTAATCATTTGCAAAATGTAGTCTGGGGCAGGTTTGCAACCTTCAGGTAGAGTGGTTGGGCTCAGTGAACTGTTAGTTATGTCTTTTTCCCATCCAAATTTCACTGGGTCGCATGCTGGTGGAAGATGCCCGTCAACGGACGCTGCTTGCAGCTTGCGGGCCCAACCAGGCGCGGAGGGACCACGTGCGGAGAGGCCTCGGTGGCCTGTCCTCCGCACTCCTCCGCGGCCGACCCCGGCCTAGCGAGACCGAGACGCACCGTCTGACCAAGTTGCCCTGCCACGGACCGCCTGAGGGCCCCCACTGTCGGCCTCGCCTCGAGCCCCATCACGGGGCTCGGCGAGGAGATCCGTATGCGGCGGGGGGCGCAAAGGCGCTCTCCGGAGACTCCGTTTCTCAAACCCTGCTTGCGTCGCGTACTCCGGCGACCGACCAAACAGCTGCGTACCGGGCCACGGGCGCCGATCCCCCGTAACATGCCGTCGACCTGGCTAGGGGGCAAAGGAGGAAGTGGTGACCGTCGCAGTGCACGCCGCCGGGAGACTATACCTCCGAGATTCCGCGGCCGGCTCCGGTCAACTCCCCCGTGTCCTGTCTATCCCTATCCCATTTGATAGGCCGTGTGTTCTTTGTGGCGTACCTATCGTCGGTGTCCTTTCACTGGTTCCGCTTTTTGCGTCCAGACACCATGATTTGACGGTAAGGTACAAATGCAGTAAATGATACCTGGGAGAGCTCTAAACCGCGTGCGGTGCGGTGCCACTTTGCCTGGTGCAAACCGGTTATCGTGGACCAGCGCCGGGCGTTGGTTAACTTTTCCTGTGGGCTCTGTTCGTTCAGGGCCCTCTCACGTGCCGGCCGGAACAATCACATGCTAAGCAGACACAAATAACTGAACATGCCAAGCGAGAACCCGGGACGTGGGAAACAGCAGGTTCGGGGGCGTAAGCACCGGCGTTGGACCGTGGAGGAGGTCAATGAGCTACGAGTTCTTATGAACCGTCCCAGAGATACCTGGTCGTGGAAGTCCGTGGCTAAAGACCTGGGGCGGGGGAGGACGGAGGAGCAGGTGAGGGGTAAGGCTTGTAGCCTTAAAAAGGCTGACCGTGCGAGAGGCGGTCGTCCCCCAGTCGTGCTGGATGATGAAACACTCGTCCAAGGGCTGAAATTTCCTGACATGATTCCGTTACAGCCCGCGTTGATGAAACAGGCGCTTCGACGTCTTGTAGAAGACGCGGGTATTGATGGGGTCAGACTGGGGGAAGACTCCGACCTCTTTTTGAAGATTGAAGAGTGTTCGGTGCGATCCATTGAAGCCAAAGCTAACTGGCTAATTAGTAGCCTGGGGTCTCCGCCGAAACAGTTGCGTCGCCAGAGAGAGATAAGTGGAGAAGTGCCTGGCAGAAGGGGCAGTCGCCTGCAAAGGTTTCACCGCCCGGTGTTTCTGAGGCGGCTGTACCACTCTGATAGGAAGCGGTTAGCCAAAACTGTCCTAGACGGGGACAATGTTATCGGGTGTCCGATACCCATGCATGGAATACATCGTTTCTACCAAAATGCTTGGGGACTAGAGCGACCGTTTCTTGGACTGGGCCATTTCCGTGACTTCGGTGGGGCTGACAATACTGTCCTCGGCGATTTGATCTCGGGTGAAGAGGTTCACTCTTGTCTCCAGCGCATGCAGAATGGCAAAGCGGCCGGTCCCGACGGTATCACTCGTTCTGAGTTGCTACTATGGGACCCTGACGGCTCGCAACTCGCGCACATCTACTCGTCGTGGTTGGTCGCTGGCTATGTCCCCCAGTGCCTGAAGCGGTGCCGTACGACGCTTATCCCTAAAAGTGATGACCCCGCCAAGCTAGTCCTACTTGGCAACTGGAGGCCCATTACCATCGCCTCGGTGATTATCGGTCTCTTTTCCCGTATCCTCGACGGGCGAATGAGAGCCGCCTGCCCCTTACACCCTCGACAGCGGGGGTTCATTCCCTCGTCTGGCTGCTCGGAGAACTTGATGTTACTCGAGTCGACGTTAAAGCACAGTAAGGGGCAGGGCAAACCTTTGGGTGTGGTGTTCATCGATTTCCAAAAAGCGTTTGATACGGTCTCGCATCATTACCTCCGGGCGGTGCTGGAGGGGCGGGGTCTCGACCGGCACATGGCGGACGTAATCTTTGCGGGCTACAATGGATGTACGACGAGGGTCAGGTGTGGGGGAGGGACAACACCAGACATTGAAATGAAGGTGGGTGTGAAACAGGGTGACTCCCTGTCTCCCCTACTTTTCAATCTAGCGGTTGATCCATTAATCACCACTATCGAACGCGAAGGGCGGGGATTCTCCTTCGGGGATGTCTCCGTGGTGGCGATGGTGTTTGCTGACGATCTAGCATTGTTTAGTGACTCAAGGGAAGGCATGCGGAGAAACTTGAACATTCTGGGGGCTTTCTGCCAACTTACCGGCATGCGGGTTAACGCCGGTAAGTGTCATGGGTTCTTTATCGAAAAGAAGGGCGGCCGGCTCACCTACAATGTTAACACCGATTGGGCCTTTGACGGTGAGCGGTTGCACCTGATCGATCCTGCTGGTTACGAGAAATATCTCGGCCTCAGAGTGAGCCCGCTTGACGTTTTTTCGGCTCCGGCCTGCGAAGCCTCGATCTCCGCGTGGAGTGACAGGATCGGCAGGGCCCCCCTCGATCCCCGAATGAAGTTTGATCTGTTGAACCGCTTTGCCCTACCGAGGGTTCTTTACGCCGCGGATCACATAGGCACCGCCCCCACACCCTTGAGGGATGTAGACAAGGCTATCCGGGTCAGAGTGAGGGAGTGGTTCCGCTTGCATCAATCGTCTAGCAACGGGATCCTCTACTCATGCAATTCCGATGGCGGCATCGGCCTCTTGCAGCTCCGCTCGGTTGTCTCTGCAGCCCAGGCCCGCCGAGTCTTCCGACTCGGGTTGTCCAATGACATGGTTATCCGGAAGGTGGCTCGCGTGGTTATTGGGGCGGATAAGTTGAGGCAGTGGTGGCTTAGGGCTGGGGGAATATATATATATATTTTTTAAATGTTTTTTTCTTTTCTTTTTCCCCCCCAGGGGAATATGTTCTGTAGATATTTTTGGGCAGGATGCTCAAGATGGAAGGCCTGAAAGGGTTAATGTGCATTCATCCAAAAGGAAACAAGTTCCACTATTGTAGAAAGCAGATCTAATGCATTTGATTTGATTTGATTTCTGTGCATGTACAATATCACAGTTTAAAGATTATGTTGTTCTGGGCAGGAAGGGGTTAATATAAAAAAAATGCATACATATTAAATCTAATGCACTGTACACATCCACTTAGATGGATACACACTGTAGAAACCAAATTTAAGCATTTAGATCAAGTATTTTGCATGAAATACCATAGAAGTCTATTTTGGGTGAATTTTTTGTGTTTTGGGCATTAAGGGGTTAATAATAAAAAATGCCCAAGGGATTTCACTGGGCACCCTCTTGAATCCTTAAGAGGGGACCCCCAGCAGCAAGAATCAGTTGAGAAAAAAACTTTTACCGACGAAACCACGTTCAGCCAAAAATCACCCTTTGACTCCCGGACTTATGAAGGCAGAGCAGTGGGTGCTGCTTGAAGAGCTGGTGCAAGGATTGCGGCCGTTTGAATGTGCTACCGTTTACCTTAGTGGGCAGGAGTACGCAACTGCTTCATGTCTCCCACAGGTGGTCAAAGGGCTGCAACGGTCCATGCAGAAAAACAGTTTTGAGACGAGCGCAGGAAAAGCCTTTCTGACCACTGCAAAAAAAGGGATAACCGAGAGATGGGGGAGTCTGTTCAAAAACCCAGAGAAAAACCCACTTCTTCTTGCAGCTGCCCTTGACCCAAGATATCGAAAGCTCAAGTTCATGACACCTGAAGATGGCACAAGGGTGCAAGGGGCAGTTGAAGTCCTTGCTATCAAAGCAGCAAAGGAGAGCGCTGGTGAACCCACAGAGTCCACACAACAGCAGGAGAACGTCAATGTTAGAGCTGAAAAATCCGCACTGGATGACCTCCTTCATTCTGACACAGACAGTCAGAATGAGAACTCGGATGAAGAGGAAACCCAGGACGAGGACGACGATAAGATCCAAATGGTGAGGAATGAAGTTCAGCGGTACTTCAAAGAGCCACCTCTAGCCAAAAAGGGGGACCCTCTCAAATGGTGGCGAGAAAATGAGAAGAGTTTTCCCACAGTGTCAAAGGTGGCAAGATCTATTCTGTGCATTCCTGCAACATCCACCCCGGCTGAACGAATCTTCTCTGCAGCAGGGAATATCTGCTCTCAGAAGAGAGCCAGCCTCACACCAGAGCATGTGGAGATGCTAACTTTCCTCACTTTGAATAAACATTTATTTGACTGATGCCTACTAGGCTAGCTCATGTTGCACGTTGCAACAGAGCTGTGTGTGTCAGACAACAAAGTGAATGCTGTGCAGTGTTCAGAGAATGCACTTTCTTCTTTAATTGAGATAACTTTATTGTTGCTGCTACATCCTTGGTTTTAAAAAAAAGGTACTATTTTGGTGCTACTGTAGTTTGTTTACAGGAAATGTAACATTTTGATTTTATATCAGCACTTCGCCTACAGTGTACTGTTTACAGAGAAAATATATTTTATGTTTTATATTCAGTATCTTTTTTATTTGATTGAATACTTTTATAACAGTTTTGTTATGTACTTAACAGTACAGTTGTTGCACAGTCAAGATGGCGGTAATAAAATATTATCTTTGAAGGAAGTATTCATTATTATTGTCTTTATTGTTAATTAGAACATGTCTAAAACAACCTAAAATCGAAATTATAAGGTAATTGCTTAATAAGTGCGATAATCCGATTAATCAATTAATCGATAAGATAATCGACCGATTAATCGATTATGAAATTAATCGTTAGTTGCAGCCTTAACACACACACACACACACACACACACACACACACACAATGCTATACGTGTGTCTGCGGAAGTACTGAAAATAGATGCTATAGTATGCTAATTAATATAGTGTCTGCGCTCCCTGACTCCTGCGCTAATATGCTAGCATGCAGATGCTAACCACATTGTGAAGAGATGAGAGGATGTCATCCAAGCAAAGTGACACATTGTTTACCAAATCTTTGTGTGAAAGGAACTTTATTTCGTTTTTCATGAACCCTAGCAGACAAGGTCAAGTTTACCAAGTATTGAAGGTTTAAATGGCAGCATTTCTGATATCGACATGAATCCAATATATTAATAAAAAAGTTTGTGTGTGAACAAATAAATAACCTGAATTTACACAACACTGATGATGGTGCTGTCATCAAGTCTATGAATCTATATATGGAAATGTTTAATCTGCAACACAATGTCATACATAGTGGGGGTCCCTGCTTCATCTCTCTCAGCTAAGGGGTCCTTGGCCTGAAAAAAAGTTTAAACCCACTGCATTTACAGCTCTTGTAAATGCAGCTTGTAGTGAGAGCTTGTAGATTATAACAACAAATCTTCTCTTATGGCTTCGGGGGTCCCTGGCACAAAATAGCCTATTTTCAGCCGCCAAATACATATTAATTTGGGGGTCCTTGACATGAAAACTGTTTGAGAGCCACCGGTCTACACACCAACGCCTCTCCTTCTATCTCTCCATCCATAACTCCTCCTCCTCCCTCTCTCCACCCCTCCTTCCATTACATCAACTGTCTCTTACATGAAATGACACTCATCAAGGTCTCATCACTGCTTACAAGACCGTCTCTCTCACTCACACACACACACACACACACACACACACACACACACACACACACACACACACACACACACACACACACACACACACACACACACACACACACACACACACACACACACACACACACACACACACACACACACACACACACACACACACACACACACACGAGGCGGAGAGGATCAGGAGGAATGGAGAGAAGGGGGGTCAGAAGAGGAGCAGGGGTGGAGGAAAGGAGGGGAGGAGAGAGAGAGAGAGAGAGAGAGCAGAAGAGAAACAGAAACGGGAGGAGAGAGAGAAAAAGAGAGAGAAGAGAAGGGAAGAGAAGTGAAGTTATGCTAGGAGGCAGCAGTAGTAAATTGTTCCATTTTTGCAGGTAATCTAAATGCTAACTAGAGGCAACTTATCACCAGAATGGATTTCCCCACCATCTGCTCAAATAACAGGGGATTTGTCCGCTGGCTCGCCAAGAATGGGATGATGGGGGAGAGATTAGGGCGTCGCGCGCGCCAGACGACGCCTTCCCTCTACAGTTGGGCTAAAAAATGTATTTTGTGCAAACAAGAACAGATGACGCCCTAACAATTACACCTGTCAGCCGCTCGCACAGGCAATCCATCTCTGAGGCATGCGGGCATGAACGCAAGCAGGGCTACGCTAGCCCTCTCTCTCTCTCTCTCCCCCCCTCTCTCTCTCTCTAGCTCTCTCTTTCGTTCATGTTCTCTTATATGCTCCCTCTCTTTATCCCTCTGCACTTCATAGCAAAATTATTTCTTTCCACCCTCTCTCTCTCTCTCTCTCTTTCTGTGCTTCGTAGCAAAATTCCGCTTTCACTCTCTCCCTCTTTTGGTTCCCAGGCTCGTTCTCTCTCTCCACCTCTCCTTCGCTCCCGCTCTCTCTCTCTCTATCCATCTTTCTTTACCTCATAACAAAATGAGTTGTTCTCTCCGTCTCACTCTACTTCAAAAGCAAAACGTTTCTTTTCTCTTTTTTTCCAACCCCACTTCCCTCCCACGCGCTCTGTTATTCTTTCATTCTTTCACTCTATCACTCTCTTTTTAAAACATTTCTGATACATGACATGGAGTTGAGGCTGTTATGTTTAACTGAAGGCCAGCAACCTGACAATGTACCACTAGAGAGGAGAGGAGAGGAGAGGAGAGGAGAGGAGAGGAGAGGAGAGGAGAGGAGGCAGGAAGCAGGGGGCAGGGGGTGGTGGAGAGCAGTGATGGAAGAAGTACTCACATGTTTTACTTAAGTAACAGTATCAATACTGCAATGTAGATATACCCTGTTACAAGTCCTGTATTCAAAGTGGAGTAAAAGTACAATATTTGCCTTTAAGATGTAGTGGAGTAGAAGTAAAATTACTGAAAACTGGAGATAGTCCAGTAAAGTAAAAAATACCTCAAGTGCAGTACTTGAGTAAATGTACTTAGTTACTTTACACCACTGCTAGAGAGGAGAGCAGAGGAGAGGAGAGGAAACAGGAGGCAGGGGGTGGTGGGCAGGAGAGGAGGAGAAAGGATTAATTAGTAGGGGATAGGTGGGTGGGAGGAGACGAGAGGAGAGGAAAAGAGGAGTGAGAGAATGAGAACATGAAGGAGGATAAGGATAGTGGCATGACAGAGAGAACTGGAAGAGAACGGCAAAACAGAGTGGGAGTCAGAGTAAAATAAGGGAGGTCTTAAAAATACAGTGAAAGAAAGAGACATAGCTGTAACAGAGAGAGAGAGAACGCATATAAACAGAGAGAGAGAGAGAGAGAGAGAGAGAGAGAGAGATGGTCTGGGTGACAGGGCGTGCTGTTTACTGGTCCAGGAAGTGTTCTCAGGCTGTTGGCCAATCGGCTTGGCTCGCTCCCCCGTGTCACTAACAGCCCATTGGCTGATGAAAGCCTCCCTTTATTCTCTGTTTCAATCACCGCTCCACACCATCAAAGAAGAGACATTTATCTTTACAAGCTCTCTCTCTCTCTCTCTCTCAACACACACACACACACACACACACACACACACACACACACACACACACACACACACACACACACACACACACACACACACACACACACACACACACACACACACACACACACTCCCTCTCTCCTTCCCACTCACTAATTCTCTCTCTCTCACACTTCCTCTGCTCACTTTGTCTCTCACTTCTTCATTCACATTATGCTTGACCATTTGGCCATCTCTCGCTCTGTGCACTCTTCTCTCTCTCTCTCTCTCTCTCTCCATAACTTCACACCACATTACTTTGGAGCAAACAGAGCTACTGGTCTCAGACCAGACCAGCAGTCAAGATGATGCTTCCATTCTGCTTCATTTCCTATCATCTTGTTTTCATCTAACACATGTTTAACACGCCTTAACAGCTAGAGTGTTCTAGCATTTCTATGCTTTATTCCAGACACATACAGTGAAAATAGACAGGGAGGGCTGGAGACATGCAATAAAGGTCCTAGAAATGTAGTGGAGTCAAAAGTACAATATTTGGCTTAAAAAAATCTAAATTACTTGAGTGAAAGTTTAAGACGGCTGTAGAAATAATAATTAAACCTAAAGCCGATCTGCAAGATCTGCAAGGTCGCGCTGCAACGCTTTGTGACTTGTGAGCTTGCAGATCTGCAAAGTATGGAAGGAAAACACTTCCTTCTACGTCATCAGCCATAGCCAATGTCAGACCGGAGCTCAAGAAATTACCCGGAACTGATCCCCTTTCCAAAACCAAAGGAGAAGACGCCGTCGATGTTGTTATAACAAGACAACGTGGTTAATAATTGTTTATTTGTGATGTACATGACACAAAAATTACGAGAATAATAACGCGACTCGCGTCGCTAAGTAATGGAGCGCGAACATTTCCACGTTCGGCTGCAAACAGTGGGTAAGTGTAATGACATTAGCTTAGGCCTACTATTAGCCAAATTTTGGCTAACTCCCTGTCTGTATCCTGTAGTCCTGGCGGACCAGGGATACAGGGGACAGATGTTTGATTTCACTGACACATGAATGCATTTATGTCATATTTACGTGCCGATTTAAGCTCTGACATTTAAGTGAAATGTAGCCTGGTATTACCAGATTGCTACTGTGGCTTTAGCATATTAAAGACTGAAAAGAATCAACAGAGGTTTTCATTGGCCGAGTGAGGAACAGCGCCACAGATTTACCATAGCGATATGTGGCCGAACACAGTATCGCATCGTACTGCGTAGGTATTTAGATGCCATATTCTGAGAGGACATTGAGCCCTCATTGGCTGGCCGGCCAGCCAATGAGGGCTCAACGTGACGAGAAAGTGACGACTAGTTGCATCGTCTGAACATAGATCAGGCCTGCGAACTGATAAAAATGTACCCATCGTTTCACTCTATAGCAGCAGTCATCAGCCACTGGAGTAGTGTGGTGGTGTTTACCTGCAGAAATACACTTGCCCTCTCACTGTATTTCGGTGTTTTCACTGTTTGTTTTTGGTAGATGTTTGGGTATGTTTTTGGGGCTGCCAAAACAAGCAGTGAAAACACCAAAATACAACGAGAGGCCAGTGTGTTTCTGCAGGTAAACACCACCACATTCTACTAATGCAGTAGTTCATCGAATGAAACTTTAAGGAAAAAACAGACGATGAAATCATTTCAGATGCGTTATGGGGTGAAGGGCTCCTTCAACCCATTAAGACCTGAGGCCGATTCTACAAAATGTCATCTAAATCCTAACTTTTTGGATAAACTTATGTTTCTATATCAGTGGTTCTCAAACTTTATCAAGTCAAGTCAACGTTATCACCCCCAAAATGTATTTGGCCGTGGACCCCCATCTACAAATATTTTGTTCCAGGGACCCCAGAAGCAAAGATTGGAGTTACAAATGTTCGCTTTAAAAATATATATATTCACATATTTGCACACATTTCATTTTTTTTTCAAAAAATGGCAGATCTACAAGCTCGTAGCGTAGATCTGATATTTTTGAATAGCCAAAGGGTCAAATAATCATTTTTTTGCTCAAATCAAAAAATGACACATATGCGTTCCAGGTCTTAATGGGCTAAACAGCACACATTTTAACAAGCTTCATGTGTGTGTGCTTTTGGGTCTCGGTCTGCGGTTGTTTATTATGAAAACATAATTCTCCCAGTCATAACACCACCACAGGACTGGATCAGCTGGGTTCAGTTTTTTTTAGAGGGTGAAAGTGGAATCAGGAAATCATTCACCACAAAGGTTTCTCGTGCGTGTGTGTGTGTCTGTATTACTATACTGTGAGGACTAAATGTCGCCACAAGTATAGCGGAATTTCAGGACTAGACATTGTGTGGGACATTTTCCTGGTGCTCACAAGAAAAATGGTTTTATGGTTAAAAAAGATTTCTACCGATTTTTACAGAGCGCTTGTGTCATACACCAAAAAATAGCAGATCTACGAGCTAGTAGATCTGCTGTTTTTTCTGCTTTACGCTTACATTTAATCATTTTTTAAATGTCATTTTAAAATTGCCGTCCTAAAATGTTGATGTCCTCACAATTATAGTTATACAAACGTGTGTGTGTGTGTGTGTGTGTGTGTGTGTGTGTGTGTGTGTGTGTGTGTGTGTGTGTGTGTGTGTGTGTGTGTGTGTGTGAGAGAGAGAGGGGAAAATAGAGAGATATAGATGATCAAACTAACAGTCCGTATAGTCGGTGGGTTCTGGTTAACACTGGCCCAGTGCCAAGGCTAATGAGTCTAGCGCCGCTACGCTAGCACACAAACACGGCTAGCAACACAACTCATTACACAATAACAATGTCATGAAATGCAAGCTGCAGGTTAGACAGCTCTGTCCCGGACAACAAAGTGGTTTGTGCGGTGCAAAAAGAGCACAGTTTGTCGTTTCGTAGCGCCCGTTCGGGATGGGTAATCGCTGTTGACTGTGAAAGCAAAACGGCAGTCATGACCTGTGGCTTTAGAAACAAACAGGAAAGTATAGTCGGTTGAGCTGCAGTGGTGAGTGCCCAATTATTGTAATCACCTCAGGGTTGCCTCGTTTCTACAGTTGTCCATGTTCCCATCACCTTAAGTAGGCTACCACAATATTTTAATAACCAACACCTATTTTATCCTTCATTACACAATGATGTCGCTCGGCAAAAATAGAAGCACAACCACATTTGGATGACAATCATTGTTCACGACAAAATTGGACTTTTAAGCTAATTTAGTCAACAGTTTTGCAGAGACTCTGAAAATATGATCACCTAGGCCATCTTGATATCAAACTTTGAAAACCCTGATGCAAAAATATCGAGGCACTTTCATTCAAACATTACTACTGCCTTCACCTAGTCTCACATAGCCAGACAATTGGATATTTCTGCCTATTTCCGCCTATACCAATCTGGATACATACACATTCATTGGGCGGTCAGTGAAGGCAACCGGTGACAGAGCTGTTTGATTGTTCATGTTTTGAAAGCAAATACGATTATTTGATTATACAATCATTTAGAAAAATACAGGAGCGCGCGCGGCACTCCAACATAGAGCCCTGTGTGTGTGTGTGTGTGTGTGTGTGTGTGTGTGTGTGTGTGTGTGTGTGTGTGTGTGTGTGTGTGTGCCCAGACTGTCTGTCTCAGTTGAACTCCCCTACCCATAATCCATCAGGGTTCTGACCCCGACACACTTCAGCTACAACTCCTCATCCCAGAATGGATGCTCGCACACACGCACACACACACAAACTCACACACGCTAACACACACACACAAACACACACTGACACACACAAAATATTGTCCTGGCTGGTTGTTCTCCGCAGTTTCAATTGAACAGTTTAACAGAAGCTGAAATCCATCATCTAGTAATGAATCTTTCTTTCTTGCCTCCACGTTCTCTCCATCTCTGTCTCTTTATCCCTCCATCCCACAGCTGTTACACAATTTCACGTGTATATCACGTGCAAAGAAAACGAGATCTCAATACTTACTCTCTTACATGCACAAATACATACATACAGAGAGAGAGAGAGAGAGAGAGAGAGAGAGAGAGAGAGAGAGAGAGAGAGAGAAAGAGACAGAGAGAGAGAGAGAGATTTGAACATTTTGCTCTGTCCATCTATCTATCTGTCTGTCTGTCTGTCTGTCTGTCCCATTATCATTATTTACACCCCTAGTACTGAGAGATTTCCACCCTCTTTTTTTCTTTCTTTCCTTCAGCCCAGGCGCTCGCACCATCAAACGCAACCAGTGTTTACAATGGCTGTAGCCAGTCAAAAACCTGCTGACGCGTCTTTCAGAGCTCGGTTCTCTTTTGGAGCGTTCATGCGCGACAGACCATCCATACCATAACTTGTATAACAGTGTATGTATGTCTGTTGTCACCTGATTGACCGTTCTAGAAACACAAGTGAGTTTTAAAATTAAACACGCAATTTCCAAGTCCACACCCGACGATGTGCACAGCCAAACTATATGTAGACTTTTGGGTTATGCGCTCGGAATGCATAGTTAAAGTTTTGATTTAATCCTGTTGGCGTGTGGTGTGACAACCCGGTCATTTACAACGTGTTGTGAAATTGTTGCCACCCACAACCATGAGAAGTTGATGTTTGCGCTGTTTCAGCTAAGCTATGTGGCCTAATAACACAACGTGTATTCGAACATTAATTGCTCATGTCAATGTGCGTGTGCTAGAGATCCCATAACCTGTGGGGCTGTAACCATGACAAAAGATCCCATAGCCCGAACACTGAACCTCCGGTGTTTACACAAAAACTCTAATAAGCAGCTTAAATCTGGGGAAAGTGAAAAACGGGCTTCCTCACTGTCTGCATACTGTATGCTAATGGTCAATGCCTGTGTGCAAGTTGAGATCAATTGCTCAACCCACTGAGGAGAAAAATGCGGATTAGACAGACAGACTGACAGAGCTTTCCTTAATATATAGTAGGATAGGATGTGAACTGGCGGACTCGCTCGCATCAATGGCGTTTTCAGTGTGTCAGGGCTCTCTCTCTCTCTCCCCCCCCCCCCCCATTGGTATTGTTGGGTGCTCAGTTCAGTGTGAAGGTGAACCCAGCTGATGGAGTGAGGCTTTTAATCTACAGGAGAACAGAACAGTAGAAATGGTCTGCTTTCTATAGCGACTTTATCAAAGAGCGCTGTACAATGTGTTTTACATTCATCTGTTCTCACACACACACACACACACACACACACACACACACACAAACTGGGGATCGAACCAGAAATCATCCGGTTTCCGAAGCTGTTCCACCTCCTGCTGCTACATATACAACACAACAACCCAACCCAACCCAACCCAACCCAACACAACACAACACAACACAACACAACACAACACAACACAACACAACACAGTAAACAGGATAAAGCAGCGATTCTCAACCTGCGGGCCGGGGCCCACTGGTGGGGCCGTGTTGATATTACCAGTGGGCCCCCAATTAATTGGCAAAACACAAATATTGTATTGATAATATTCCATTAATATTAAAACATTGATGTAAAAAAATAGAAACCTTCAATGGTTTCTTTAAAACCTTGAAAAATACAAGGTGTTGTGATAGATAGCAACTTATTAAGTATATTGATCCAAGCCGTAACACGACTGACTGATTGATTGATCATTAAAATAAACGTGCATCTGCTCCCATCAGATGGGTGGGCCGCGGAAGCTTCTGAAAAGGTCTAGAACCACTGGGCTAAAGCACATGCAGATATGCCTGGCTTCAACTAAGCACTGTGCCGATGGTACAACAGTGTGTTTGTGATGAAGGTGTGTCTCTGTCTGTCTGTCTGTCTGTCTGTCTGTCTGTCTGTCTGTCTGTCTGTCTGTCTGTCTGTCTGTCTGTCTGTCTGTTTGTGTGTGTGTGTGTGTGTGTGTGTGTGTGTTCTCATCATTTCCCTCTAAACCACACTCTCTCATCACCTTATTCCGCATCGACCTCTACACCCGTTTCTCTTCACCTCTCTTCCTCCCTCCCCTCTCTCTTCTTTTAACTCTCTTCCTTTAACACTCTCTCTCTCTCTCTCTCTCTCTCTCTCTCTTTCTCTTCCTTTAACTCTCTCTCTCTCTTCCTTTAACTCTCTCTCTCTCTTTCTCTTCCTTTAACTCTCTCTCTCTCTTCCTTTAACTCTCCCTCCCTCTCTCTCTCTCTCTAAAACACTGTGTTGAATGGTGGGCTGTATGTAAGACAAATGTTACCGAGTGAAAAGGGGGGAGGGAAGAAGAGATAGAGAAAGGAAAAGAGTGAAGGATGAAGTGAAATATAGGGGAAGAGGGAAATAGAAATGGAGGGGCAAGGGGAGACAGAGAAAGCAAGAGAGAGTGAGAGGAGAGAGTGAGAGAGGGGGGGGGAGAGAGAGAGAGAGAGAGAGAGAGAGAGAGAGAGAGAGAGAGAAGGAGATGGAGAGGAGGGCTTGGCACGGCTCTGCCTGGCATGGAAACAAAAGAACAGGATGAATGAGAGAGAGAGAGAGAGAGAGGGAGAGAGAGAGAGAGAGGGAGAGAGAGAGAGAGCGAGAGAGCTGTAGCCAACAGAATGAAAGGGGGACAGATAAGGACAGAGAGGAGAGAGAGAGAGTTGAGAGGGAAAAACTAATGGATTAACACTTTAAAAAAGTCCCACCAACACATGCAGAAGCATGCGCACGCAAGCTTGCGCGAGCGCGCACGCACACACACACACAGTCGAGAGAAAAAGTGAACACTTCTGACAAAATGAGAAAGGGGTGGAGAAGAGAGAGATAGAGAGAGAGAGAGAGAGAGAGAGAGAGAGAGAGAGAGAGAGAGAGAGAGAGAGAGAGAGAGAGAGAGAGAGAGAGAGAGAGAGAGAGAGAGAGAGAGAGAGAGAGAGAGAGAGAGAGAGAGAGAGAGAGAGAGAGAGAGAGGAGAGAAATCACTCAATACTGGATCTGTAAACAGAAGAACTACCGTAGCAGAGACTCAAGTAGTAATCCACAACACACACACACACACACACACACACACACACACAGTATCCAATATACTCACACAAAGTGCCTCCAACATACTGTATACGTATACCACCCTAGTCATACACACACACAATATATGCAACACGCACGCACGCACGCACACGCACACACACACACAGACACACACACACAGGGCAGTCGACAGTGGGATCGATACAACAAGCACGGCTGCTACATAACATTGTTAAAAACACCATGCAACGTCTTATTACCGCATTGTTTACAACAAAACTACTTTCCCGCCATACGAGTTCCTCGCAAGCCTAGGAGGAGGAAACCTACACGGCATGGCAAGCCGTTTTTAACATGTAATGGCTGGACAGGATTTGTCTAGGGTCTGGATCCGGAACCAGAGGAACCCGATCCAACATTGAGGAACCGTAATTGGTTTCGATCACATTTGGAACCAGTTATATCAAACTGTCAGAGCTGGTATGTGTGGACTTCACACCTGCTGTACAATTGCAATACCGGTTGGTTCTCCAACGTTTTAATTTCAAGGACCACCATAACTCTGAGAGTGTAAAAATGGAACCAAATGGACCCTTACGGGTCCATTTGGTTCCATTTTTACACTCTCAGAGTTACATATCGTTAAGGGTCTGTTTGGAACCCAGAGGGTCCCTGGACCTCACTTTGAGAACCGGTGAGGTATAGGAATATATAGGAATCGTTAAAATCCCAAAGGATACCAACCCTACAGACTAAAAACAAACGGTGCTATTTAGCACCAAATTGGTTCTTTGGCTCGTAATCATAGGGGAACCGTTTTTGGTGATATATAGCACCAATCTTTAAAGGTGCTATATAGCACCTGTCAAATGGTGCTATATAGCACCTGTTATTAAGGTCCTATTTAGCACCATTTGTCAAATGGTGCTAAATAGCACCAGTCTTTAAAGGTGCTATAGCACCTTTGTCAAAAGGTGCTACTGTATATAAAACCACAAAGGTGCTATATAGCACCACAAGAGGTGCCAAATATAGCACTATATTGTTTACAGTATAGTACGGCAATTAAATCATGCCAGATACCACCATAGATTACTTAATATGCTTCTAAATCACACTTCCACTCAAAAATATTGATCCTTTCTTACCAAATAGGGCTTAAAAGATTCGGAATCCTGTACTAGAATCATACTGAGAAACACAATACATAACCTTTTCAAAAGTTTTTTTTATTTTAGCAAATAAATAATGTATGTATAAATGTATAATAAAACTATGATACAAATATCCTCTATATCATTAATAAATATACACTCAATGTCGCTAACTTGAACATCAGTGCTGAAATGTCAGGACAAAATCTAGAGAGAATACGGGCTCCTACAAGCTACTCGCAGATGGAGTTGTACATTCTTTTTTACTGTGACAGGAAGTTTGCCTGCATCCTTCAATTTCAGAACAACACAACTCCAAAAAGGTCAGTGTCTTGTTCAGTCCTTTAAGGTATTGGATTCTGAACACAAAATATACACACGATAGGAGTCCTAGTGCCATGGAGATGTACTCACTCTCATCTGTGATCACCTGGCCATCCATCGTGAGCACGATGTGGTCATACTGCATTGCTGTTGACATGCCAGAAGTGCTGGTCTGAGCTTGGCCCTGGGGAAAAGGGAATATCATTAACCATCTTGTCTCACATTTATTTGAAAGGCAAATTCAACTACTTTCATACTACTACTCAAATTAGTGATGCACAATATTAACATTTTGGCTGATATCTGATTAAAGATCAATTGCATACTCAAATCGACTGATACAATC
>NC_139957.1:11932510-11947510 GCF_963454915.1 Gymnoscopelus microlampas
GAAACATTTGCAGATCCCCAAGCTCACTCAGGCATAACTCCAACACCTAAAACGTACCTCTAAATGTATCATTCCAAACCCCAACTGAATATTTTACTCTAAACAGCTTTTTTTCTCTTTTTTTTACCATAAAACAGCTTTTTTTCACATTCTACTATACTTGCGGGGACGTTTGGCCTTCAGAAGTATATTGACACACACACACACACACACACACACACACACACACACACAGCAGTAGCACCCTGCTGTGTGGGATACGTGACTCTCTCCAGGTGTACAGTTTGCCTGCAGCGATGGGGAATGAATCAAAGCCTTGCCGTCGGGTGGAAACCTTGTACGTCCGCAACCGTTCCTTTTCATCATTTAAAAAGTAAAACAGTAAAAATAGCCGATCTAGAAGCTCACAACGCGTCACGTTGAGAGCTTGCAGATCTGTTATTTTCACTACTTTTGTGAGACACGCTTGCGTTAATTTACGAAACAATCGTAAAAATATGAAACGTGGAGATAAAGGGTTTCTGCCCGACAGTGCCGAAACACTCAGCGTCGCTCCGGTGTTGAGCGTCGATCCTCTGGCATCTCAATCAGCGTATATCCCCCAATTTACATCCTGAATAGATCATAGACACGCCTACTCCTCTTCATACCACATATCATTTGACATCTCTATACATTGCACAGCGTGTACATTATGGTATCAAGACAAAACGCCAAGAGCAAGCATGGAGACAGAGACAATCAGCGGTGTAAAGTACATTTACTCAAGTACTTTTACAGTACAATTTTGAGCTATTTTTACTTTACTGGAGTATGTCCAATTTTCTGTACTTTTACTTTCTACTCCACTACATCTCAGAGGCAGATATCATACTTTTACTTTTACTCCGATGCGACACATTGTGAGCTGGAAGATCTGCTATTTTCAAAAGATTTGCATACATTGTATACATTTGAAAACATATGAAACGGGGCATTCTGCTTGATGAGTACTTTCTACTTTTGGTACTTAAAGCACATTTTGATACATTTTGAATTCAGAACTTTTACTTGTAACAGAGTACTTCTACATTGCAGTATTGATACTTTTACTTAAGTCAAAAAATTGAGTATTTTTTCCACCACTGGAGACAATAAACAGATCAGACAGACAGCCAGAGAGAAAGTCTAATAAATTGACAGTGACACACAGATAAACGGGAGAGAGACAGACTTAATGTATAAATATCATGTATTGTACAGTATATGGTCATCATGCACCTTACATCTAACCTCATGTACATGCTGCACCAGATGGATAAGCTGTGTGTATTTATTTTTGGCTTGTTTCTTTTCTCTCCCTTTCTGGAATCAACAAAAACGATTGTTTTTGCACCTGTGATGTGATAATAAATATGATGCTGAATCTGAGACAGACAGACAGACAGACAGACAGACAAAGGGACACCTAGTACACGCACACGCACACACACACACACACACACACACACACACACACACACACACACACACACACACAGTTGGATATAACTGTCTGGACAAAATGGTTCAAATGGACCCCCCCCACTCCCCCCAGCTCACCACACAGTAGAATGGTTGGTCTGTGATTAAAATGAGGTGAGCAGCTCAATATGGAAATGTGAGCCTTTAAAATACTCATCTACATATCAAATACACAACAATAACACACTGTGTGCGCGCGTACGTGCACACGCGCACGCGTGTGTGTGTTTCATGTATATCAAAGTCAGACAGTTAGAGTTCACAGATTCCAGCACCCTTCTGCCAAAAACCAATCACACTCAGCTGTGTGTGTGTGTGTGTGTGTGTGTGTGTGTGTGTGTGTGTGTGTGTGTGTGCGTGTGCGCGTCTGTGCGTGTGTGTGTGTGTGTGTGTGTGTGTGTGTGTGTATGTGCGCGTGTAAAGAAACAAGCTTGTTGTGTTGTTACACAGAGGTCAGCTGCCATCCGAAAAATGATCAACAGCTAGAGGGAATGCTGTGTGTGTGTGTGTGTGTGTGTGTGTGTGTGTGTGTGTGTGTGTGTGTGTGTGTGTGTGTGTGTGTGTGTGTGTGTGTGTGTGTGTGTGTGTGTGCGCGCGCACGTACGTAATGAGTCATGACTACATCATGTTCAGTGTGTGTGTAGCAACTACTATGTTTGTGAAATTCTGAACTTCAATATACATTCTTCAATATACATTCAAGAAATTGTATGTATATATATATTTACATATATATATAAAAATGCACACACACGCTGTATATCCACAAGTTTCCTGGGGCGTTGTGGGCATCACTTCATGTCGATTTGATCAGGTATCAGGGATCAAATCAACAGGAAGTGATGCCCACAATGCCCTAGAAAACATCTGTAACGGTATGGGCCGATCCTGATGAAAACAGTCAGAGATCGGTATCGACCCCAAACATCCTGATCTCAGCGCCATTGTGAGCTTGTATATCGGCTACTTTTGGCGAAGAGATATGGTGTTGATGGAAACCCGTAGTCAAGGTGCCGTTGTAACTCAAGTCCAGTTCTGTACGACTAGGGGGTTTAAGTGGTTAAAGTGTTCTCATAGAGCTTCAATCACCTCTCACCCCTTCATTCAGCCAGCATAGCCCACTCATTAGTTCTACTGAAAAGCCATGCTAATTAAACTGGTAATGTGGAGCTGGGCTGAACACAATCGAACGCATCGCAACGGAGGAGAGGACTCTCACGTTCAATTTTCTAACAATAAGTGTATTATTAGTTGTAGTAGTAGCAATATTATTTTAAATACAAGTAACTTAAAAGGGACTTTGAATTAGTACTAGTTGCCAAATAAGTGTCCCAGTGTATTTCCCTGCCAACCCAGGTTTCCCTGTGGCTGGTACTAGTTATTTGGCAGGAAAGTTGTATTGAATCTTTCAATATCCATATTCCAAAAGCGAGTTGCATGATTAAAGATTATAAATCACAGACATAGCCAAGTACTGTACTTAAGTACAATGTTGAGGTATTTTCTACTTTACTGGAGTATTTCCAATTTGCTGTACTTTTACTTCTACTTCAGTACATCTCAGAGTCAAATATTGTACTTTTTATTCCACTACAATTATTTGAAAACTTTAGTTACTACTAGTTACTTTGTAGATTTCGATTATTATTACAAAACGTACATTACAAAACCACTTCAGCCCTAGATACATTTCGGCCATTTGAAAATAGACGATCTAAAAGCTCACAATGTGTTGCGATGCTACGCATTGTGAGCTTGTAGATCTGCTATTTTCAAAAGATTTTTTTATACATTTTGAACTTTTGAACTGGGACATTCTGCACAGTGAGTACTTTTACTTTTGGTACTTTAAGTGCATTTACTTTTAAAATACTTTTGTACTTTTACTCAAGTGCATTTTTAAATCCGAACTTTTACTTGTAACAGAGTAGTTCTACATGCGAGTACTTTGACCACCACTGATCAAGATCAAGAAAATATTTTTGTTACATTTTGTGTCAAATTATTGATTTATTCAGTGAGCGGCCATGTAATAAACGGGATAATGAACAGCGAGGGGGGTGATTACCGATAAATAAACACCTTCAGGGTGATTCAAGACCACTCTGCTTAACGTCAAGGTCCTGCATTACCTGTCGGAGATTACGTCTAAATAATGACCATTACCTTACATAAAACCTGTTACATAAAACCTACATCACATTTCTAGGCAGTAACCATGCACACAGTACATATGTAGCTTTTTTTAGTCATTACCACAAAATGGCTAGACAGTTATGCATGCTATGAGTGCGCACGCACACGCACGCACGCACACACGCATGCACACACGCACGCACGCACACTCCACATAAGATGCTACACTCTCTTCCCCTCTCTCCAGCACTCTGCCTCACCCTCCCTCCCTCTCTCTCACCGTGTCCCTCTCTCATGTCTCCTAATGGGAAGCAATTAGGCCCCATTGTCCTCTCCACCCAATAAAAGAGCATTATGGGAATTCCCCCCCCTACTTAACACCTTTCCTTTTCTAAACAGGCACCCAATTAGACGCCCAAAGGACAAAGGCAGAGAGGACAAGTGGGGGCTTATAGCGAGCAGGGTAGTTGTGATGATGGTGTGTGTGTGTGTGTGTGTGTGTGTGTGTGTGTGTGTGTGTGTGTGTGTGTGTGTGTGTGTGTGTGTGTGCGTGTGTGCGTGTGTGCGTGTGTGTGTGTGTGTGTGTGTTCACTTTTCATTTCTCTGCACTACGCAATCTCACTGAAGAGAAACGTCCTGTGTGTGTGTGGCAAGTACTGTATGGTCTCTTTTGGGTGGAAACCTTGTACAGTATGTCCAAAACACTTTACTGCTGTCAAGAAAAAGGAAAACAAGAACCCGTGTTCCAAAGGACGTAATGCAGTTATTATGTAGTCACAAGCCCTTATCGATACTTTTCATTGGTTCAGTATTTATAAAACCCACAGACACACTTAACCACTTTCACTAGCAAAAACAGCAGATATAGATGGGCTATTTATTTCGACTTTTGTGTGCCACTGCAGTATAATGAAGTAGAGCACTAATTTACAAAAAAAAACTACGTCAAAAGTTGAAATATGGAGATATGAACGAACAAAACAATGTTGGCGTAATACGATTAGCTGATAAACATATTTTTTACATGCATAGATCAACAACAAAAAGTAAGTGTCATATTATTTTAGTAACTAGCCCCAGCATCAATATTGTGGGGGGGGAAACGTTTTTAAGTGCTTCTCAATGAATCAATGAATTGACAAAGTAATGGATAGAATAATGACTAAGAAGATAATGGATAGTTGCATGCCAACATTGAGTAGATCATCAACTACAATGTAATTTTCAGGAGTTGCCACTTCCTTGCCACTTCCAGTCTGTCACAGTTTGCCAGTGACAGTGATGTCGTAGAAACCTCTCATCTCCATATTCAAACTTTTTGTGTTTTTTCGTGAATTAACGCCCTACTTCATCACACTACAGCGTCACACAAAAGTGTCATAAGTAGCAGATCCACAAGCTCAAAACTTTTGCTATTTTTTTATTTCAATCCTGAAACATTTTGGACACATGAGGTTTCCACCCGACAGAGACGATATGCACACTGACAACCGGCTTAATTGATATTTTCCAATGATAGAAATTAAATAAAAAAATCCTCTTGTCCCGACTGCATCCTAGGGAGGATTTACATGTATCTCAAATATATTGTATCGTCCCCAAATGGCTGGTCTACCATCACGTAGGGCATTAATTTACAAAACAACATCAAAAGTTAAAATATGGAGATAAGAGGTTTCTATCCGACAGCAACAATATGCAAAGTAACACTGAGGTCAGGTTTACTATGAGTAAGCTGTGACTTACATATTGCAGAAATGTTATTCACTACGAAATGTGAAATTTTACAGTGGAGATGGACCGGGTCAAAGAAAAATGTGTGTGAATGTTCCACACACTCACACACACACACAGGAATGGAAATAGACACCGTGGTGGTTTTCCCATGACAGCATGGGAATTCCTTTTCTCAGGAGTCACCACTGTGTGTGTGTGTGTGTGTGTGTGTGTGTGTGTGTGTGTGTGTGTGTGTGTGTGTGTGTGTGTGTGTGTGTGTGTGTGTGTGTGTGTGTGTGTGTGTGTGTGTGTGTGTGTGTGTGTGTGTGTGTGTGTGTGTGTGCGCGCCAGGGGGCCTGGCCCTGAAGTGGCCTGCTCTCTGGAGAGGTACTGTCTGCTTTGTTCCTCTAATCTATGGAGAGAGAGAGAGAGAGAGAGAGAGAGAGAGAGAGAGAGAGAGAGAGAGAGAGAGAGTGTGGATGGAGGGAAGGAGGGATATAGCCAAAGAGAAAAAGAATGGGAGAGACAGGGAAGGCAACAGAAAGAAAGAGGAAGAGAGAAACAGAGGACAAGGAAGCGACAGAGGACTAGGAGAGAGAGAGAGAGAGAGAGAGAGGGAGAGAGAGAGGGAGGGGTGGGGTAGAGGCGGGGAGACAGAGGGAGATGTCTTCCTCTGTACAGAAACAGTCCTTCATTTTTATTCAGAGTAGACTAAATGGAACACTCCGTATTTGACTGCATCACCGTTCTACAGGTGCTATAAGTAGGAACATGCCTTATTTAAATGTTTGCTGTTGTGCTCCATTGTACTGTATGTGGCCAACATTCAACATTCAACAAGGTTTGTTTGTCACTCACTCATGCAATTATGTACAGTGAAATGTTGGTGAAATTAGCAGCAACAGTACTGCAGTAATACAGTGAAAAGGTGCATCAAGTGTGTACAGTGTTTTAAGTGTAGAACAATTGTAATTGAACCTTAATGTTTGCAAAAAAAAATGTAGATATTTACAGCCAATTTACTTGTAATTGCATAAAAAGATTATACGGGAAGAATACATTAGCAAATAGAATATACATAATTTACATTCATGCAGCAGAATATACGTACGTACATTATGTGCAGGAGATTTGACAAAAAAAAATGAAAAAGAAAAAAAGGATCAAATGAAGGAACCTAACTAGAATGTCCTACTGTAAATGAGACAGTCCTAAGTGGTCATATTTCCTAAACATGCCTCGGAAGATTGCTTTACAAATGAGACCGAGCTTCATGCAATAAAAACAACCTTTTCCATGTTTATACAGAGGGTGCTGCTGTCTGTGTGTATATATATATATATATATATATATATATACATAATACACAGGTAGATGACAGAATGTGGTTCCGCAGCTTCAAACCATTCATTTAAAGCACAAATCAAGATACAATACAATAGAACAGAATAAATCCGAACAGAGCCAAATGGAGTAGAATGGAAAATTACAAAACATTTTGGAACAGTGGTTCTCAAAGTGGGGTCCGGACAGCGCCGGGGGTCCCTGAGGAGGTTCCAGAGGGTCACCAGCAAAATGAGAAACATTTGAACTACTTTAATGCTATTTTGTTCTTTTTGAAACATTTTGAAAAATCTTTAAACTTTTTTGAAGAAACATTTTTACACCTTGGCAAAGCTGTCAATAAAAAGACGCTGCAACTAGTCGTCACTTTCTCGTTACTTTCTCCCTATTGGCTAGAGGCCAACCAATGAGGGGTCGCCAATGGCCACCGCGTGGTGGTCAATCTGGGATTGCAAGACTTCCGCATTTAAAACGCTACTCCGCGTCCTATATCGCCTGAAACCCTATTGTGCCTGCTCGGAATACAGACAGACACATAAAAAGGACACAGACAGACACAGATGCACTTGTTTTCTTTATATTGGTATATATATTGCTGTAAATGACATTTCATGTCAGTCTTGTTTTTTCTTATGAAATCACAAAACCTTGTTTTCTTTCTTTAAAAAAAGAACCCCTTCAGTGATGTTGAACAGGTTTTTCCTGTTTGGATTTAACTTGAAAAATACATAGATTTCCTAATTGCTGTTTTGTCTGAAATGAAAGCGTTTTGCTGAATCAACAACACATTTCTTTGCAAAAGAAAAACTGCACTCGTTTCCTGTGCTATTTAGAATAAGAACAGGTTTTATGAATACTGCACTGTATTAAGCATTTCAAATTACTTTTATATACTCACAAACTTTTTTTTTCCCCCAATGAGGTTTGGCCTTAGAGATTGAAATGTGCTCATTTCTATGCTGTTTTATGAGTGTTCCCTTCATTTTAGTCGTGTAGTCAGTTACAAAAACATCGTTTAAACCCCTGGTTCTCAACATCAGGTCCGGGGACCATCAGGAGAACACCAGGGGGTCCAAATGGACCCTTACAGGTATGTAACTCTGAGAGTGTACAAATGGAACCAAATGAACCAAATGAACTCCGATGACATTACAGTGCAGATTGGGGTCCCAGTCCCAGAGAAAAAGCCACAAAAAAAAAAGAATGTTATCAAATGGGGGTCCTGGACCCTGGCCCAATGCATATCAAACTGGGGGTCCTTGAAATTAAAGAGGTTGAGAATCACTGTTTTAAACGTCAGTGGAATTAGCTGTTGTGCACGTAGCCTATGGCGTAGAACAGAACAGTCTAGAAGTGAACGGTAAACATCAAGATGTTAAATTGGTTATTGGTTCCAAAATAGATTTTTTTTTTTAAATTTGGAAAATGGTCTGTACAAGTATACATGCTTTGGAGGCAGTCATGGCCATATTTCTACAATTTGCTACAAAACCTGTATAGCCAGTCATTTGGGAAGTTGAAGGGTACATTTAGGCCTGAATAATGATCGTACCGTGCGTGTTCAAATCATGTATACTTTGCATTACTTCAGAACAGGTCCTTATCTTTTCATTAAATTTAACCCATTCAATCCAGGGGACGCATCTCTGTGATTTTTTTTATTTCTTTGGGCTATTCAAAAATATCAGATATACAAGCTCATAGCACGGCACCGAGTGCCGTGCTATGAACTTGTAGATCTGCTATTTTTGAAAAAACGTGAAAATGTGTGCAAATCTTTGAATATATCTTTTTTTTTAAGCGAACATTATTTGTAACTCAAATCTTTGCTTCTGGTGGTCCCTTGAACAAAATATTTTACAAATGTTTGCTTAAAAAATATTATATTAAAAGATTTGCACAATTTTCAAGATTTGTCAGGAAAAAAATAGCAAATCTACAAGCTCATAGCGTGGCACTCAGTGCCGCGCCATCAGCTTGTATATCTGCTATTTTTTTAAATAGCCCAAAGAAATCCAAGAATGACACAGATTCTTTCCCAGTCTAAATGGGTTAGCATCGAGGTTCCCACAATATTTAGGTGCCCGCTCTGCCCGTATCCAAAGTGAACACAGGACAGAAACAGAAGGTGCATTGTGTCCGCATGTGAACGTTGTCTTTGGCTCCCTTGGCGTGCTTCTCTATCAAGACAACGTTTAATCTATATAAGCCTGGCTTTGGTTCCTCTGTTGGTTTTACAGTGTTCACCATTACTGGTCCATTACAGTGTCCATACAGTCCAGCGCTGCTAGGAGCTCATTAGTGTTAAAGTGAGTGTTTTATACTGGGTTTTTACACTGGGTTCATACTGTCTGAGTCGGCTTTATAGGGAGGGACTCTGGGTGACACACCGGGGGAATGGAGCCAGCATGCCAGTCCATGCCAGGCTTGCGCACACACGCACGCACGCACGCACGTATGTACATGCACAGAGTGTACAGTTCTGTACACACAATATACTGTAAGTACACGTACTGTACTTAGTATAAACACACATACTGCATGTCCACATACACAGATGTTGCACAGCTGGTATGTCAAGTGTGTTGGCATTCATGTCACACACACACACACACACACACACACACACACACACACACACACACACACACACACACACACACACACACACACACACACACACACACACACACACACACACACACACACACACACACACACACACACACACACACACACGTGAGCTGCTCTCCAGAGGAAATACCAGAGGCAGTGTGAGATGGAAAGTCCCCCAACTCTATACTGTACACACACACACACACACACACACACACACACACACATACCCCCCCCCCCCCCACACACACACACACACACACACACGCATACAACAGAAAAGAAAACGCAAATGCATAAACACATACTGTAAAACCACACACACAATCATACACACACTGATGACAGTTAAAGTTGCAGATACAGTAGGTCCATCTTCCATGCAGTAAGACACTTTGACAGGCAGCCTACTGTTAATATTCTATCATATTAAAGTCTACACATCTATCCCGCTAACATTTCATAAAAAAACTCACCTCGTTTAAACCTGTATCCATATCAAGGACCCCCGAAATTTCATCACAAAAATTAGCCCGTGGACCCACATTTCTAAAGATGTGTTGCTCAGGGACCTCCATAAGAGGTTTGTCAATATTTTAGCTAAAATAGTCGATCTACAAGCTCACAACGCCCCTTTCTTAGGTAATATTTGACAATTTGGCCAATGTTTGACAATTTCTTATAGTATAGTTTGCTGATTACTTTTGATGCAGTAATGGTCTTATTTTTATGTATATTTTAGAGGTATTAAAAAGGTCTTAAAAGTCCTTAAATTGTTAAATTGTCACTTTAGAAATGTGCAGCTACCCTGCATACACTTATGCTGTACAGTATGTTGGTTTGTTTACTGAAAACAGTGTCGCACATTAAGAAAATCATTTGGGGACCCCCCAGGGGGTCCCCAAATGAACAACAGTTTGAGAAGCACTGGTCTAAAGCACTCATATAGTGCAGTTTGAGAATTCAACCAAAAACACAGCGGCCAACCGGTCCAACAAATTAACTCACAATCCCCAGTCTGAACTCAGGTGTTTCTTATGGCGCTGGCTCCGTGTCAAACACAATTATTACATTTTGTTTACTTCATTGGAATTCAGTTTAGGCCGCTTTTATTAATCAAAACTTCTCCCTCCAAGCCATTAACGGGGGCCTCGTGTACAGCACTGTAAAAAAAACTCTGGTTGACATTTTCAAGCAGTCATTAATTTGGCTGAACAGCGCAGGGTTGTTGCCGCTTTGCCAAAAGGCGCCTTGGCAAAGAAAAAGGGGGCTGACAACCTCAGCATGCATTATAAAAGTGGAAAATATTTTACTTTTTGCGTGGTTCTTTTTTATTTTTCTTCCCGTCCAAATGGAGAGAGAGAGAGGGGCAGTCCATACCCTGTCATAATTTTTCTTTATGGTGACATAAACATGAAAACGTAAAAACGTCAAATTATGTCAGGAACCACGAGGCGATACAGAGCAGTGAAATAAATACACTAACATAATGCAACTATTTGTTTGCAATCATGTCATTTTAAGGGTGGGAAAGCTGAAGGTGGGGGCCTAAATTAATAACACTGTGGCTCCTATGTGGATCTCTGACTTCATGTGGCCAGTGACAAATAACAACAGCAGTCTATGACGTATGACTCGTAAGGTTCGACCTTCCTTGACTTACATTATTAATATATAAATATAAGCTAAATATATATAAAAAAATAAAAATAAACATAATGTGAAAAAAAAGAATGGAGGAACTTCCTTGGCATTCTAAGCCCATGTAATTGTCCGGGGCTACTGAAACAGTAGCCCCGGACAAGCAGACACACAGACCCTCTTATAGATGTCTAGCCCCCTACAGAAACACGGCGTGCAAAAAATGAGTCTTTAATTGTGTGGAGACGGCGTAGGAGAGCTAGACGGAGAGCTGAGAGGGAGACCGTGTAGAAGAGATAGAAAGACAGTGTAGGAGATACTGACAGACAGACAGACAGACAGACAGACAGACAGACAGACAGACAGACAGACAGACAGACAAGTCTTGGGCTGAGAGTGACAGAGGGAGGAGAATAAACCATCACAATCAACTATCAAAACTCACTCCGATAGCAGATCTAGTAAGGACAGAGGGACATGGAGAGGAGGGGCTCAGTTGAAAGACGCAGGAGAGTGGAAGAATAAAGAGGGAGAGAAATACTTCTATGAACAGAGAGAAAATAGAGACGGCAGAAGAGGGATAGATAGATACAGAGATATAGAGAGAGAAAGACTGACAGAGAGGGAGAAGATAAGTATGTATTAAAGCCCTCCAGTGGAATATAACCACTCGTCTTCACCGTGGAGTGAAAAGAGAGACGGACAGAGAGAGGGTTATGTGTCTTATCTCTTCATTTCACACACTTTCTTTCTCTCTCTCTCTCTCTCGTCCTCTTTCTCTCTCTCTCTGTCTATATGGTTGCTGTCAGGTGAAAACCTCACTTGTCCAAAAAACTGTTGCTTTTCAGGATTCAAATTCAAAAGATGCAAAAATAGCCAATCAACAAGTAGATCGGCTATTTTTGCTTCTTTTGTGTGACACTGCAGTATGATAAAGTAGGGCATTCATTTAACGGGGGGGGAAGTTAAATATGGAGATACAAGGTTTCTGCAAGACGGCAAAAGTATGGTCTTCCTCTCTCTCTCTCTCTCTCTCTCTCTCTCTCTCTCTCTCTCTCTCTCTTGTGCTCGACTGGTCAGGTCCAGCAGTGGGCTGTTTTTTTTATTTTCTGCTCTATGTTTGATTGCTCTGGCCTGAGGCATCAGGACTCAGTCATCTGTGTCCAACCTCTGGAACTCCACAGACAGACAGACAGACAGAGTGTAGCATGTCTGTTTCACTAGATTTTTACTGCATCTTTACACGCAACTGACTGTATTGACTCACACATTATAGATACTTTGGTATAAACATGCACACAGCTACACACGCTATTTCCAGCACAAACACACCCAGAAAGACAGACAGACAGACAGACAGACAGACAGACAGACAGACAGTGAGACAGACCAGAGCTGTGTATCGGTGTGTTGAAGTGGTTTCTTATCAGCTGGAGAAGCTATACAGGCAATTACACTGTACTATAGAGGGTACACACACACACACACACACACACACACAACTAACTGGAGAGAGGTTAGTGGACACACAAACACACAGACTGAGTCTCGTGCACAATTATACCTTCTATCATTGAGGGCACTGAGCTGGCAAACACACACACACACACACACACACACACACACACACACACACACACACACACACACACACACACACACACACACACACACACACACACACACACACACACACACACACACACACACACACACACACACACACACACACACAAATTCCGACAAACTCTGCTAGCAAACAATACACACTCACACACAAGTTTACAGGAAAACACGGACGTGCACGTGCACACAGGCAGGCATGAGTACACACACACACACACACACACACACACACACACACACACACACACGCCCCAGAGGAAGGTGTCTGGTAGATGGATGTATGTTGTGTGCATTGCTAGCGGCTAGCCTGATATCACCGCTAAGACGATTAGCGTGCATCATTTGTCATCAAGATGAGACGCATCATGGCTGCATTTCATTTACACGCCATGACACTGTGTGTGTGTGTGTGTGTGTGTGTGTGTGTGTGTGTGTGTGTGTGTGTGTGTGTGTGTGTGTGTGTGTGTGTGTGTGTGTGCCCTATTGTCTTTGACCCATATAAATAAACGCCTCAAGGAAGAGAGAGAGAGAAGGAGAGGAGGAAGGGGGATGCAGTTCACATCCATCGCCTGGGTACACATGGTGACAGGTGCCATCACACACACACACACACACACACACACACACACACACACACACAGCGACTGATGACAGGTCTGAAAAAACAAAGAGAGGGGGGGAGAGCAAAGGAGAGAGATAAGAAATGCGAGGAGGACAGAGGCTCTCTCTTCAGCCATGGACAAGTAGGCACTCTGTGTGTGTGTGTGTGTGTGTGTGTGTGTGTGTGTGTGTGTGTGTGTGTGTGTGTTCAAGGACAACACTGACAGTGGATGTCTGTATCCGTGGATCTCTTTTCTGCCACTCTCATGCACACACACACACACACACACACACACACACACACACACACACACACACACACACACACACACACACACACACACACACACACACACACACACACACACACACACACACACACACACACACACACACACACACACACACACACACACACACACACACAGTTGTCTTTCCATATTTCTGACTGATGTTGTGTTCTTTCATTCACAGTGTAAGTCTGCCTACGTCATTACGTTGTATCTATAACCTCAAAGAATATCACTAGTCACACATGCACATCCACATCCATTGACTGCATCAATGACTCATATGAGCAGGCAACACATCCGCATACAAACAGGACGTGGAACGGCTGGCCCTCTGGTGCAGCCACTACAATCTTGTTGTAGTGGCGGGTGGTCCCTGCTTCATCTATCGCTCGGCTAAGGGGGTCCTTGGGCCTGAAACACTTTGAAGACCCCTGCTCTAGATAGTGGAGATGTAGAGATCTTCCAAGTCCCTGGAAACTATCATTTCCCAGGACCTGAAGCAGCAAGACACCAACATCATCGCAAAAGGCCCGGCAGAGGCCTTTTGGCCCAGAGACGGCGCTGGTAAAGTACCAGTCCCCCACCACTAGGGGTTCTAATCCAGTGGTCCTCAAACTTTTTCATGTCAAGGATCCCCCGAAATGATGTTTTTTTTTGGCTGCGGACTCCCGGTCTCAAAAAATATTTTTGTGCCAGGATTTTTCAAAAATAGTGTAGATCAGCTATTTTTGAATAGCCAAAGTATAAAATGAGGTTGAAGTGGTTAAAATGATTGTGACGCCATATTAACTAGTTTTGCTGGGGACCCCCTGGTACAAGGATTCCTGGGGGTCACCGGACCCCACTTTGAGAACCAATGTTCTAATCCACTGCAGCACTTCTTGTTTGGCCAAGGGAAGCCCGGTGGGAAGAGTGACCTTTGTCACTGCACGTACGCACCTACAGGTTGGGGAGTGTTGAAGATATATTGTGGGAAATGTTTATGTAATGTTTAAAGCACTATAGGACCCTTTAAGACAACAGGACAGTGCCCATTGTCATCCTAGTGTCATCCCTAATTAGTGGGATTGAGCCCATCTGTGCCAGAGAGACCAGGCTACCTGCTTATTAGGCAGACAGAGACACCTGCCTTCATGGACTGATTTGAAATGTTTGTAGGATGAAGTGCCAACATATTGTTCCACCTCCCCTTTCCCCTGATTTTATTAGTATTGTTAAACTTATAGACAAATAAATGATTTTAATTGCATTCAAAGAAGTTGTCCGACTCCGATGATATTTGCGCAACAGGGAGGGGGGCGGGTGTGTGCCTGTCAGCAGGGAATGTTGTTCTCCTCGGTGGGGGCTCCTCACTTGCAGGTGAGCCAGTAAGAGCATGGAGACACAGAAATGTGTGTGGAGGATTTGAATGGCATAATAACTAAATTGTTAACCGTGCCAGCTGAGGAAGTCAAACCTGAACACACGAGAACCTTCACACAGACACGTTGTGAGCTCTGCTATTTGAATGAATATTCACTCCAGA
>NC_139957.1:11950010-11952510 GCF_963454915.1 Gymnoscopelus microlampas
TGGAACCATCTTCGTTGTAAAAAAAATTAAATAATAATTTACAGAGAAATTAAACTGTGGTGCTGTTTGAAACAGGAGTTATTGTACAAGAGGAACAAAAACAAATTAAAACTGTCTATTCAAAACAAAACCATCCGACTAAAGGCAGCATCCGCGTAGCTGCGAGGGTCCATGTGTATGTGGTTATTATACTACAATGTGGCGTCTGTAGACGGGCACTGGTTCGACATACGCACACTAAACTTTCAAATCTGTCTCGCAGACAGTGGTGGAAGAAGTACTCACATTTTGTATCTAAGTAAAAGTATCAATACTGCATTGTAGAAATACTACGTTACAAGTAAAAGTCCGGAATTCAAAATTTAGAGTTGAGTAAAAGTACAAAAGTCCAATTCCACACGTTATCAAATGTATACAAATCTTTTGAAAATATCAGATCTACAAACTCACAATGTGTCGCATCGTGACGCATTGTGAGCTTGTAGATCGTCTATTTTCAAATGGCCGAAATTATAAGGCTGAAGTGGTTAATGTATGTTTTGTAATAAGAATCAAAATCTACAAAGTAACTAGTAAGTCATTTTTTCAATTCCGAACTTTTACTTGTAACAGAGTACTTCTACATTGAAAAATGTATACTTTTACTTAAGTAAAACATTAAGAGTACTTTTTCCACCACCGCCTGTATGAACATGAAGTACGAGCACTCATAAAATCCTGGGAGACATGTGTTTGTCTCTGCGTATGGATGTCTGCGAGGACACAGGCAACGTGCGTCACATGATGGCGCTAGCGCGTGCATGCCCTCGCGGCTACGCGGACGCGGCAAGTACCGTAAGATTAGACAAAGTCAAAACATATGATTTGACACATCAAAGCGTGAGGCCGAACCCAAACCAAAAAGCCATAAGACTAAGCAATTTAAACCATAAGACTACACAAATCAAGAATAAGACTAAATAAATCAAAACGTAAGATTATCCACAACAAACCATATAAAACGTAAGAAAGAGAGAGACAGAGAGAAAGAGAGAGACACAGAGAGACTGAGAGAGAGAGAGACAGAGTGAGACAGAGTGAGACAGAGTGAGACAGAGAGAGACAGAGAGAGACAGAGAGAGAAACTAGAGGGTCAGTTCAAAAGAAAGAAGAGTTACGACAAAGGTTAAATCACCACAAAAAAAGGCTTCACCACACCCAGGGAAACCAATAAGTACACATCACTTCCCAGTAAGATAGAACAATGCTGCGACAAGGTCTGGGGCGGCGCTTAATGCTTAATGTTTGACTGAAAAAGCCGTAAGAAAACGTTTGCCATGTATTTTAAAGGAGCAGTTCACCCCAAAAAATAAATATTTTCTATCAATTACACACCCCATGAAGCATTGAATTCATGGAGCTTTTTTAGTTTTTGTCGCATTCCTGAGCCAATAATTTGATGACCAGTGGAAAGATGCTAAATGCTAATGTATCTGGTAGGAGACTCAAAGGAGACTCTTTGAGTCTCCTACCGGAGAGACCGCCGGTCATCAAATTATTGGCTTAGGAATGCGACAAAAACAAAAAAATCTGCATCATTTCAATGCTTCATGTAATTGATAGAAAATAAGATTTTTTTGGGGTAAACTACTCCTTTAATACATTTAGATCTATATTAACCCATTAAGATCTGGAACGCATCTGTGTCATTTTTTGATTTGAGCTAAAAGGCATTATTTTACACTTTGGCTTTTAAAAAATAGCAGATATACAAGCTCATAAGCTTGTAGATCTGCTATTTTTGAAAAATCGAGAAAATGTTTGCAAATTAATGTATTTATATTCTTTTAAAGTAAACATTTTTAACTCAAATCTTTGCTTCTGGGGGTCCCTGGAACAACATATTTTGAGATGGGGGTCCGCGGCCAAATACATATCATTTTGGGGGTCCTTGATATGAAAAAGTTTGAGCACCACTGATATAGAAACATAGTTTTTTTTTCAGAATACTGTTGGGATTTAGAGGACATTTGTAGAATCGGCTACAGGTCTTAAAATATGATGTGTGGTCAGGTGAGCCCTGCACAGGGATATCCATCTGTGCTTTTGTATTGAGGCAGCACTTGGACAGACAGACAGACAGACAGACAGACAGACAGACAGACAGACAGACAGACAGACAGACAGACACATTACTAACTATCTGATTCGCTGCAGCTAAAAACAGATGGAGAAAATGATAAAGATGAACAAAGTGAGAGGAGATTCGCTCATCTGCCAGTATCTCTCTCTCATCTCAGCTATCTGTCTTATTGAGACAACACTTATACAATACTACTCTCTCTCTGTGTGTGTGTGTGTGTGTGTGTGTGTGTGTGTGTGTGTGTGTGTGTGTGTGTGTGTGTGTGTGTGTGTGTGTGTGTGTGTGTGTGTGTGTGTGTGTGTGTGTGTGTGTGTGTGTGTGCTGTGAGAGAGATAGTTGGATAAGGGAGAAGAGGTGATGAGGGGAGAGGATGACAGA
>NC_139957.1:11955010-11962510 GCF_963454915.1 Gymnoscopelus microlampas
AAATCTATCCTGACGCAAATGGGCGTGACCTATATGGGGAGATGACCCAAGGAATCCAGGGAAAAAGAAATTTTGATTTTACGACCTACGGTTCAAGAGTTATAGGCCAAAAGGTAAAGTGGGCTGTTATAGCGCCAGCATGTGGCCGACTGGTGTGATTCTTTTTTTAATAATTTTGCAAAAAACTATTAACCTCCCCTCCAAGTCTTGTAACTGTAGCCCTTACGGTTTCCGAGAAAAAAATACTTGAATGGGAGTTTTTGCAATTCCCATGAAAGTGGATGGGGAAATTTAATGCACAAATAAATCAATATCAAAAAATCTATCCTGACGCAAATGGGCGTGACCTATATGGGGAGATGCGTCGTGACCCAAGGAATCCAGGGAAAAAGAAATTTTGATTTTACGACCTACGGTTCAAGAGTTATAGGCCAAAAGGTAAAGTGGGCTGTTATAGCGCCACCATGTGGCCGACTGGTGTGATTCTTTTTTTAATAATTTAGCAAAAAACTATTAACCTCCCCTCCAAGTCTTGTAACTGTAGCCCTTACGGTTTCCGAGAAAAAAATACTTGAATCGGAGTTTTTGCAATTCCCATGAAAGTGGATGGGGAAATTTAATGCACAAATAAATCAATATCAAAAAATCTATCCTGACGCAAATGGGCGTGACCTATATGGGGAGATGCGTAGTGACCCAAGGAATCCAGGGAAAAATAAATTTTGATTTTACGACCTACGGTTCAAGAGTTATAGGCCAAAAGGTAAAGTGGGCTGTTATAGCGCCACCATGTGGCCGACTGGTGTGATTCTTTTTTTAATAATTTTGCAAAAAACTATTAACCTCCCCTCCAAGTCTTGTAACAGTAGCCCTTACGGTTTCCGAGAAAAAAATACTTGAATGGGAGTTTTTGCAATTCCCATTAAAGTGGATGGGGAAATTTAATGCACAAATAAATCAATATCAAAAAATCTATCCTGACGCAAATGGGCGTGGCCTATATGGGGAGATGCGTCGTGACCCAAGAAATCCAGGTGAAAAGAAATTTTGATTTTAGGACCTACGGTTCAAGAGTTACGGGCCAAAACGTAAAGGGGGCTGTTATAGCGCCACCATGAGGCCGAATGGTGTGATATTTTGTTAAATAATTTGGGACTTAATTATGAATTATCCCTCCAAATCTGATAACTCTAGCTGTTAAGGTTTCTGAGAAAAAAATACTTGAATTTGAGTTTTTTCACTTTTCCATTAAAGTGGATGGGGACATTTAATGGCACTAATAAATTAATATCAATGAAAGTATTCAACCAATCTCTTATCAAAATACAAGCGCACGATTCCCGTTCAAGACGGTCATTTTGATATATGGCACAACATTAGGGTATAAAAACTGTGGGAGGAGTAGCGGTTCGAAAAAAGTTTATCTATAAAGATGGAAAGAAAGCTATAGAGTACTATAGTCTGGTTGCACTGTTGGGCAACCACACTAATAACATTACAGTACATTAGAAGACAGGCATTATGGATTTGGATTAAACACAGAGGCCCAGATTCACTTAGGGTTTGTGCTGCTCGGGGCTGTGAGCACATCGGAAGCTTGTCTTTGTGTCACTAGTACTACTAGTTCTGAAAGTGAGGTGCCATTAAAAAAAAAAAAACTTGAAACAATTTGATTTGTCTATTTCCCCAATTTGATGGGGGAACCACTGCACACAGTGCATGACAAGAGTGCAAGGTTTATAATAGCTTGTTAACAACATGAACCCTAGTGTCCAAATTCTGGCCATGTCATAATAGGAGAATATTCCGCGAAAATAGATTTGGTGTAGATGGGGAAAGTAGTATTCAGTTCAAGAAGCATAGGGCTTAAGTGGTTAATTAAAAGGGAAATGCTGTCGACAAGAACTTCAAGCTAACAGCGCATCGACGTGATGCGTTATCTTGACGCTCATGATCTAGAAGCTCACAATGCTTGGAGATCGGCTATTTTAGATATTTGGTTTATTTAGAGGATTTTTTTTCACAAAGCACAAAAAAGGAGGGCGCCTACAACAGAGCCCATGGGGACCCCAGTCAAGGTTTAATGATGCAAACTCTGTACCCTAAAATGCATCTGCACACATGCCTTTCATTCCAGGCAGGCAGGTTTATTGTTTACCCTATTTTACATTTCAAGTATAAATCTCCGACTAAGAGTGGTGTTTTTTTATGCATTCAAAAATACATGTAAACAAATGTATCGGATGATTAACATTTTTATCAACAATCTGTATAAGTGTATATTTTGAAACAAACAAAAGAGAAAGACATTTGTGGGGAAAAATTGTGTCCTTAGCCACCGATCCGATAGCCCAATATATCAGGCCATTCCGATACATCGGAATACCTGTAAAAGTTACCGTCGAATGAGGGACTGCGAGAGAGGCGCAAATAGGAGACACAGATGAGAGGGAGAAAATGGATGGCCCAGCAAAAAAAAAGAGAGAAAGAACGGGAAAAGGAGAGGAGACACAGACAGAGAGACAGACGGAGGGGAAAGAGACGTATTTAAATGAGAGATTGTGTTAATGAGTTTGGTCAAAGTGTGGAACAGCCTTTATAAAGCTGCTATCATTCTCATTAATTTGCTGCATTAGTCTGGGCTGTGTTGTGATAGCTGTCATGGAGCTCAAACTTCAATTAAACACACACACACACACACACACACACACACACACACGCACACGCGCGCACACGCACGCACACACACACACACACACACACACACACACGCCTATAGGTCTATAGGTAGATATACATGAGGTGCATGAGAATAGACTGGGCGTGCGCGTGTGAGCGAGCGTGCGTGCTTGTTTGTGTGTGTGTGCGTGTATGTGTTTATGCATGAGAGTCAATATGTGTCTGCATGCATGTGTATGTATGTCTCTAGCAATGTAGGTATTTCCATAACGTATGTATGCATGTTTGCTTGTGTTCAGTGTGTGTGTGTGTGTGTGTGTGTGTGTGTACGTGTGTGTCAGAACGTAGCGTGCAGGCGAGAGGATGGGAAAATGTGTGAGTGATTGCACTTTTTATTTTTGCAAAACTTTTGCAATTTACAATTTCAGCATTTATTTTTCTAACGAGGCGGTTGCTAAGCTGCAGATAAATATGCAAATTGTCGAAGCCGGCCAGTAGCTGCCTCGCTGAAAAATTAATGGATTTTCTTTTTAATTTGACTTGGGAGGTAACAATATGCCAGAACCTCACCAGGCCAACCGCAAACACACAGAGCGGAAAGGGAGAGAGAATCTGCGTGTGTGTGTGTGTGTGTGTGTGTGTGTGTGTGTGTGTGTGTGTGTGTGTGTGTGTGTGTGTGTGTGTGTGTGTGTGTGTCTGTGTGCGTGTGCGCTGTGTAGAGGGAAAAACAGGAGGTAAACATGAAGGGGGTCATCTGAAGTGATTTCCTGTGTGTACTGCGCGTGTGTGTGTGTGTGTGTGTGTGTGTGTGTGTGTGTGTGTGTGTGTGTGTGTGTGTGTGTGTGTGTGTGTGTGTGTGTGTGTGTGTGTGTGTGTGTGTGTGTGAGAGGCTGGCATGGACTCATAAGCTGGCTACCTTCTACATGGCATAGCTCATGTCATGTGACCTCCTTGATGAGACATTTGAGAAGAAAGTGTGATATGGCACCGATATGGTGCGAAATGCAACTATCGGCCCGATATATCGGCCGGATATTGTGAGATAAAATGCAGACAAGGTGGCATCAAGGGTCAAAGGTAAAGGACCCTCATCTGTCTGACCCTCTGGTGCATCCGGCTGTGTCGAGCGTCCACACCAACACAATTGGCCCGTGTTCGGGGGAGGGAAGCCGGGCGGGGAGAGTGATAATTGTTACTGCATGTAATAATCCTATGGGCTGGGGGGGGGGGGGGGGGGGGTGGCACCTGTCAGCAGGTAGTGTTGGGCGGGAGGAGTAGGACGACGGCTAGCCTGGGAAGCAGCAAAGCTTTTCGGGTCTATGATCCGGTCGGGAGCGGAAGTAGCCCTACGTCACCAGGCGCGTCATCCGCATCATCAGGCGACCGGATCGTGACAATCCGGAAAGACGTCACCCCAAAATAGGTCCGTCCTAATAAAATCTTTGATGCGGCGTAGTTTAGCTTATTTTTTAAATATAAATGTGAGTGTACTTTCCGGAGACTATTTAGCGTCTGTATTATCCGCATTATCCCACGGGAAAATTCTATTCCATTTCAATAGGGATTGGGGAACCAATCCGGAAAGAGGATTCTTTTTTCTTTTTTTTTTTCAGTAGGCATGGCCTAGACCGGATCATATGGGTCTTTAGTAACGCATACCAGACTTTCCTCCGAGGTGGAAAGACTGGTGACGCGAGGTTAGACGACGGCTGTACGTCCTCCCGGTGAGGGCTCCTCACTGGTAATAGAGTCAGGATACAGCAGCAGAAACGTGTGTGTGGAGGCATAAATTGGCATAACGAGGTAAAAAGAGGTAAACATTTTTTTTAACCAAAAATTCACACCAAGCACAATAATGATGACGATAACAATAAATATGTCGTTTTAAAAAAAACGTTCTACCTCAAATGGAAGGCAGCGTCTACACCACAACTATAACGACAACTATATTGTGGACGATATCGTTTGGATCACTTTCAGCGTGGGTCTTATGAACGACGGAAGCATCGACAGCCGTTCAAAATCCATCTGACATCTGGGACGCATTCTGTCATACTCACCCTCGGAGGGTTTTGTTATTAAAGCAGATGATGAGGAGACTTATGAAGCTAACGCTAGCTGGTGGGCTAACTGTCATTACCTCAGGTAGGGTACCGTCTCACCCCCTTAAAATGTATAATCAGAGTCAGATTATACATATCCTGTTGCATGCGTCTCTCGGCACTCCACTCCACGCCCTCCACCTCCTGTCTCGCCATGAACCTGTCGGACCCTCAACCTGTCTAACCCTCCACCTGTCTGACCCTCAACCTGTCTAACCATCCACCTGTCTGATCCTCAGCCGGAACCTGCCGTCTGAAATGTTTCAGTACTAATCTGTAAACATATTTCTTTGTTTCATTCTTAGGCAATTTCTCTCTGCAAATGTATATAATTAGTTTTTCAGTCTGATTACAATTCTGTTGCTCCATCCCCTCGACTCTCTCTCACTCTCTCTTCCATTCTTTTTCATTTCCTCTCTCTCCCTTTTCTTTAATGTTTGGTGTAATCAATATAATGATTTCAAGTGTTCTAACTGTGAACATGCCTGTGTGCAGGGTCTGAGGGTCAGTGTGGATGTGTGTCTCTTGGAGGGCCTGTGTGTGCGTGTGCGTGTGTGTGTGTGTGTGTGTGTGTGTGTGTGTGTGTGTGTGTGTGTGTGTGTGTGTGTGTGTGTGTGTGTGTGTGTGTGTGCGTGCGTGCACTCCCTGGACAATTAAACAGGGCTTAATAGTGATTGATACCAGCTTGGCTTTCAATTTGTTCCACTACATGTACGCACACGCACTCGCACACGCACACACTCTCTCTCACTCTCGCTCTCTCAACCCCATCAACACATACATGGACCCTCACGATGACACTCACACACACTCTGTGTGTATACACACACATACACACACACACACACACACACACAGAGACCACTTGTGTACACACAGCTATGATTAAATAAAACATCAAACATCAGCAGCAGCATAGAGAGAAAGACAATGACAAAAGAAAGAGAAATCCATGAAGAGACTGAACCAAAGAGGCAGAGAGAAAGAGAGAGAGAGAGAGAGAAAGAGAGAAAGAGAGAGAGGGTGAACAGAATAGCGGCGGATTACAGCACCATGAAATCAAATCGGATAAAAAGTGACTTTGTGACTAAAGCTTCCCCGCCTTTATCCCTCCCTCCCTCTCTCTCCCTCGCTCCCTCTCAGCAATGTCCTTATGCAGGTGCACAGTAAAGTCCTTAGTGTTCATTTTAGCTCCGCGAGTCTGCAAATGGACCTTACGGGTCCATTAGGTTACGTTAAGATAAGATAAGACATGTATTGATTGCGCGATTCAGTCGCCACAGAAAGCACCGTTTGGGATCTATGAGGTTTCCACCCGAAAAGAGACGATATGCTACTGTACTCCACTTTTACAAAAACAGGAAGCCATTAACCCATTCAATCCGGGAACGCATCTGTGTCATTTTAGATTTATTTTGGCTATTGAAAAATAGCAGATATACAAGCTGTAGATCTGCTATTTTTGAAAAATCGTGAACATTTGAGCAAATCTTTGAATGGATATATTTTTTAAGCGAACATTTGTAAATCTCTGCTGGAACAAAATATTTAAATATTCAAAGAATTGCCCACATTTTCACGATAAATAAATATATAGCAGATCTACAAGCTCATGAGCTATGAGCTTGTAGATCTGCTATTTTTGAATAGTTCCTGGTCTTAATGGATTAACAACAAAGTTAACTTTTTTGTCTCCCCCCCCCCGGGTGAAGTTTGGCAACTCGCTCGCAAAAATCGATTTGTCATACATTACACATCGCCATGGAGACCCCCCCCCTCTGGAATCAGAGAGCCGTACAAAAATAAAAACATCGAGTCATTATTCAAAACGTACGTTAAACACAAACACCTCAGAAACCGGCTCAGATTAGCACTTTGCAGGTTAACGCCAGACATGCTTGTTATTTCCAGAGTTATGGAGGCTCATTTGTCAACACCGCAACTTAGCTAAAAACCAGTGTGTGTGTGTGTGCGCGTTGTTATTAAATAGTCCTCAGAAACCTCTTATCTCCATATTCTAACTTTTTGTGTTTTTTTCGTAAAGTAACGCCCTATTTGATCATACTACAGCGTCACACAAAGGCATCAAAAGTAGCAGATCTACAAGCTCGAAACGCGTCGCTTCGCGCCGCGTTTCGAGCTTGTAGATCTGCTACTTTGGCCATTTTTGAATTTGAATCCTGAAAAGGAACCGTTTTGGACATATGAGGTTTTCCTCCCGACAGAGACGATTATGTATAAACTGATTGCAACGGTTTGGATGCTGAATATTAATGTTGCATAGAGAGCATTTGTGTGTACACTACAGTAAACTGAACACATCAACGGCAACAAGAAAGGGAAAAAAAATAAACATTGAATATTGTATGAGAACAGTAGGACTCCAATATGTTCTTGTATTTTTTAATATTTAGAGGCAACAAAGGCACACAGGACAGTGGTTGCTGTTTGAGAGGGAAAGTGTTGGAATACCACCAGAGAAAAATAGGACCATCCTCACAAAGGCAGTGGTGTACAGTAACTAAGTACATGTACTCAAGCACTGTGCTTAAGTGCAATTTTGAGGTACTTTTACTTTACTGGAGCATTTCCAATTTTCAGTACTTTTAGTTCTACTCCAAATGTCAAAATGAGGCAAATATTGTACTTTTACTTTTTTATTTGAAAACTTTAGTTACGAGTTACTTTGTATATATAAATTATTATATTATAAAACATA
>NC_139957.1:11967510-12037510 GCF_963454915.1 Gymnoscopelus microlampas
TGTATGCGTGCGCGTGAGTGTGCACGCATGCTTGTGTATAGCTGCACCTGCGAGTGAGTGAGTGAGAGAGAGGGCGCGTGTGTGTGTGTGTGTGTGTGTGTGTGTGTGTGTGTGTGTGTGTGTGTGTGTGTGTGTGTGTGTGTGTGTGTGTGTGTGTGTGTGTGTGTGTGTGTGTGTGTGTGTGTGTGTGTGTGTGTGCACCCATGTGTGTATTTAACCAATCTAAGGTAGAGTATAATTGAAGTCTGTGTTTTCAAGGACAGGCAGATATTGGAGGGAAGGAGGGAAGCTGCACAGTCAGCAAGCCCAGACTGATTACACTGTCTGCAGGAGGGGAGGAGAGGAGAGGAGAGGAGAGGAGAGGAGAGGAGAGGAGAGGAGAGGAGAGGAGAGGAGAGGAGAGGAGAGGAGAGGAGAGGAGAGGACGGAAAGAGGGAGAGAAGAAGGGAAGAAAACAACCAGAAACAAATACTAGGAAAAAAAGGGAAAATAGCGGATGAGATGCAATAACACAGTATGTAAAATCTTATTTAATATCGCTATGCTTCAGCAAGAAAATCTGGATAATATATGAATACATTTTCGCCTACAATGACAAGTCCTTAAATAGACACACCAGGTGGTTAAGTCCGTCTGTGGGTTTTATAAAGATTCAACTGATAAGTTATAACTGTAAAGTATTAACAAGAGCTTGTGACTAAAGAACAACTACATAGGATCCATTGGAACTGGGGATGTTCGATATTGACTTTTTTTTACCGATATCCGATATACCGATATTGTCCAACTCCTAATTTCCCATACTGATATCAACCGATACCGATATATGCAGGCTTTTTCACCAAAAGTCAACTAATTGTCAGGTAACAACATCACATATCTAATAAAATAAAATAGCTATAATATCAATACAATCTAATACATCTAATATAATACAGTGATGTTGTTTCAATAAAGTGAGTCCCGGGTGGTTTTACTTGAGTAAAAGTACAAAAGTATTGGCATCAAAATATGCTTAAAGTACCTAAAGTAAAAGTACTCATTATACATGACATGAATGTCCCATTTCACAAGTTTTCAAATGTATAAAATGTAAAAAAAAACATTTGAAAAACAGCAGATCTAAAAGATTATGTAAGAGATCTGTAGATTGGCTATTTTCAAATGGCCAAAATATATAGAGCTGAAGTGGTTATGTATGTATTGTAATAATAATCTAAATCTGCAAGCTGTCAAATAATTGTAGTGGAGTAGAAGTAAAAAAGTATTGAAAATTGGAAATACTGAAGAAAGTAAAAATATCTCAATATACTCAAGTACAGTACTTGAGTAAATGTACATAGTTACTTTACACCGCTGCTTGAATACCAGCATTCAGACTAGAGTCTTTCCCATCGCTCAGTTTGCGTTAAACGGTTACCGAGAGCGTAAGGGGGGGCATTTTCATGTTTGATGTCTTGCTGTTGTCTCAGATATGCCTGAAGTTATATTATAATAAATATAATGTGTAAGAGGATTGTGTTTGATTTGACATTGATTGTCATGTGGAAGTGTATTACATTTGTTCTGCCCTCAAGTAAGTCACGCTGTTGCTCCTGTTTTATCATGTTTTGTAGTGTCTTGTAAGTCCATGTGGGTTGGGCACCTTTTGGTGCATGACATTTAAAATTATCTATAAAAAGGTTGCTCAGTGGATCACAAATCTCTGCCAGGAGCAGTGGTGTAAAGTAACTAAGTACATTTACTCAAGTACTGTACTTAAGTACAATTTTGAGGTATATCCTGCAGAATGACACCAGACCATTATTGGTTGGGTAGCTTGTCAATCAAAAGCGGGGGCAGGGAATGAATGCATAACCTACTTTATCGTCAATTTTAAAATAAATGGGACCATAGTTTACCAAAACGCATATCATGATGATTGAAAGGAGACTTTAAACTAGCGACTGGAAGCATATAGTATTTATGACAATTTTTATTAAGGCAAGAAAATCTAGTCTAAAGTTTGTCAAAAACCCATCCGCTTGCGTTAAAATAAATTCTTTCTGACACCAGCAGGGGTAAAACAGCGAAACTACTGTAGGCCATTCATATGAACTGTCTCTTCCGTATTGGCGTCAATGTAAAAATCTCAGGCTGGCCCCTTGGTTAAAACAGAGGAGGCACTGGAGGAAAGGCATGGTTTCACCAAAATCAGTAGGGTTCATCCTGTAATCCGCCAATTAGATTATGAGATGTCTTGGATGCAAAGTTGACATTCTGGCCCCAGGGTGAAATGGTTATCCTTCCAGGGAGCGTGAATGCACTCAGCAAGTCAATTACAGTCTGAGAGATATTTTCTTTATCCAGTTGAAAAGTTGGCCTATAGGGTGGCACTACAGGTAAGGCCACCAAAATCCTTTGGCTTCATTCTCTGGGGAGCATGAAGGTGCACCAGCAAATCCATGTCAATTCATCCTGTAGTTTTTGGAAAAGTATTGTGTGCAAGTGAAAAATAGCAGATCTACAAGCTCACAACATGTCGCAATGCGATGCGAGCTCGTAGACAAGCTATTTTTGCTATCCATCCACAGTATACATTTTTGATTATTCGCCTAATTGACAAAGTAATCGATAGCATAATTGCTAAGAAAGTCATCGATAGTTACAGCGCTACTTTTCAAAACCCAACTTTGGCTCCCGAACCACAGGTTGTGCATCGTCACTGCATTATGGCAGTCCACATTTCTGGCAGACGCAGTGAAGGGAGGGTACGTCCTCCCAGCGTAGGACAAACATCTCACCCTATTGATTAGCTCCGAGCTGGCATAGTATAAACACAGCAAAATCCTCCGTGTTGGTTTAAAGTCGGAAAGTGTCAAAGTGGACCCCGCAGGCTTATAGGAAGGATATCGCTGTGTAGACTGGAGGTTTTGTCGTATTGTGTGTCTATTATAATAAAGATTGATTGACTGCGTTATAGCCACACAAAATGTCCTCAAAGAGTGCTTGAAAAGGGGCACTCGGGTGCCGCATGGGGTAAAGTACCTGCAAACCACTGTAGAGTCTATGGGTTCTAATCCACTGTGACGCATCCGGCGAGCGTCTGTATGAACATAGTGAGCTCTATGTGCTGTGCATAGAGCTCACTATGTTCATACAGACGCCATATTGGAAAAACTTCCTTCACAGGTGTTACCAACGATTTAAAAAAAGAATAGATGTACAAGCTTATAGCTTGGCACATGAGCTTGTATATCTGCTATTTTTGAATAGCCAAAGACATTTTTAATGGGTTAAAATTAACATATTTAACACAGGATATTACAGTGTGGACAACACACTCTTATGAATACATAAAAATTACTATATTATAAAACATACATTAACCACTTTAGCCCTATTTTATACCTATACCTATCTACAAGCTCGCATCACGACGCGTTGTGAGCTTGTAGATCTGCTATTTTCAAACATTTGAGGACTTTTACTTGTGGTACTTTAAGTACATTTTGATAGCAATACTTTTGTACTTTTAAGTACATTTTGAATTCCAGACTTTTACTTGTAACAGAGTATTTCTACAAGGCAGTATTGATACTTTTACTGAAGTAAGAAAGGCGAGTACTTTTTTCCACCACTGACCAGACCCGCATACGTCTCCGTCCTCCCCTCCATACACACCCCATCCACTCGACTACCTCTCCATTCATCCCTCTATGTCCACCCCTCCATCCATATAACCGATGTATCTATCTATAGATTATCACCCGGGGGCAACGATGCATGCTGGGTGACGTATACCCTTATTCATTCACAAAGACAACAAGAAAATGGCATTTAATCAGCAGTTTAATTGAATAAATAGATTAACATTTGCTGTCACGGACTAACTGCCTTGGTGGAAAAATGGTATTAGTCCCACTGGGAGCTCTCAGCGGCACAGGGAGGGAGTCTCCTCAGCTGTGAATTTAACACAGCAAAGCATCCTTAGCCAAGAGTTATGTCCATGTTAGACATGGTACAGTGTGTTCCTTTGGCAGCGAGGTCGCTCACAGTGACAATTCAGCGTGCTGTGCACCTATAGGGCCGATAACCGTTACCATCCCTATAGGGCTGATAATTGTCATCCGATAGACAGCCGTCCTGTATACTGTGTGTGTGTGTGTGTGTGTGTGTGTGTGTGTGTGTGTGTGTGTGTGTGTGTGTGTGTGTGTGTGTGTGTGTGTGTGTGTGTGTGTGTGTGTGTGTGTGTGTGTGTGTGTGTGTGTGTGTGTGAGTGTGTGTGTGTGTGTGTGTGTGTGTAGGAATGAGGGAGAGAGGGGAGCATGTAGTTTGTGGAGGGAGGTATAGTTGGAGAGATGGAGAGAGGAGGAAAAAAAAGAGAGGAATGAAAAGAGGGACGGGGATGCGAGAGTGAGAGATGGAGAGGAGCGAGGAGGGTGAGAGAACGGACGAGATTGAAAAACATAGGGAGTGAGGGTACATGAAGGAGGGAGTGAGAATAGATGAGAGAGAGAGAGAGAGAGAAAGTGAATAATGGAGGAGTAGATGGAGAGAATGACAGGTAGAGCGAGAGCGCCGGCGACAGCTGTGAGATAGACAATGAGATTTAGAAATGGAGAGAGAGAGAGAGAGAGGGAGTGAGAGAGAGAGATGAGTAGAGGTGAAATCAGTCAGAGAGCTTGTTCTTGCGCTCCACTTGATGTGAAGTGAAACTGTGTGGACGTGTGCCCCCGCTGGAGGACCCGTTAGATCCATCTAACGCACCAAATGGCTGTTTAATGGCTTCCTGATGGCCGTCGGAGCGCTTGTTTTGCTGCCCCGGCGAGGCCAGGCGAGGCGGAGGGAGACATATTGGGTTATTGTCACAGCCCGAGGCTTGGGGAGAAGAGGGTATGCCATGTTAAGAGGTACTAGAGAGAGAGAGAGAGAGAGAGCATAGGAGAGAGATGGCGAGACGGACAGGATGGGAAAAAAAGTGGACTGACAGAAAGACAGACAGGTAGAAAAAAAGACACAGGCTTAGGGGCACAGGATGGGTTAAATCAGTGGTTCTCAAACTTTTTCATGTCAGGGACCACCAAATTGACAATTATTATTAGCCCACGGACCCCCATTTGAAATGATATGCCAGGGACTCCCATAAGAGAAGATTTTTAAGGCTCTATCCAGTGATTCTCAACCATTTTAATTTCAAGGACCCCCAGTTTGACATGCATTAGGGCTATGGACCCCCATTTAATGGCATTTCTATCTCTTCGACCCCAATTGATATGGTAAAAATCAATGTTAATTTAACTCTGAGAGTGTACAAATGGAACCAAATGGACCCGTTAGGGTCCATTTGGTTCCATTTGTAGAGTTACAGACCCATGACGGTCCATTTGGTTTCTAACTATCTATCATTTAGCTGGGGACCCCATGGTACTCCTACAAGGGCCCCTGGGGGTCCCCGGACCCCACTTTGAGAACCAATGGGTTAAATGCAGACAGAGGACAAATTGTTGTAAAGGAGCAAGGAGATGACCTTGGACAGAGTTGGTGACAGAAGGACACAGAGGTATGATGGAGACAGAATGAGAGACATCTGGACACAGACAGACACTGAGACACAGTCATTACAGAGAGAACGCACACATAGACAGAGAGAAAGAGAGTGATAGAGAGTGTAGTCTAGCTTAGGCTAGTCTCACGTGGCCTAATCTCTCAAGGCGGATTTTCAATTTGCATGAAAATCTGTCTGCACGGTCTAAGAAAATCCGGATAATAGTGCTCCTATGGGGGCACAGGCCCTTCAGATGGAAGCATGCTGCGCCTTACCCAGGCAAAAATTGAGTGGCTGTGGCTGAGACGTAAACCTCCATGGTGTGTGTGCAATTAAATAAGGAAGGACACATGAAAACTAGTTAGTTTCAACACTACAGCACATTTAAACATCGAACGACAATATGTGCCTTATCCACTGCCATTCCTATCGATATCTGGTCGATAAGTGTAACTTTTCGGAATTGTCCGCCATTTGTCATTTGCTATGATGGGTCTCTGATGATCCAAAACGTCATGGACGTTCTTTCATTGGCAACGTCTTCATCCGTGTTTCTCCTTCATTATAGATACGAGCGGGGCTGATAACCAACATGATTATATCCTCTGACCATTTTTCTGGAATGTCACTAATTGGCTGGCCTGTAACGCAAGTCTATGGTTTGTCCGCGGTTGGTTTAAGGAGGCCCGTGGTTGGTCAATTCATATGTCCGCCACAGATTTTTGTGTTGTCTTAACGGGTCCTTATAACCACTTCTCAGAACTTGTGCCCCAGATGTTGGATATCTATCTAATCGTCTGGCTACTGTGTGAGACTAAGTGTTGGCTAACATTCAGACAACAGACAAAACCACCAACACAAAGTCAGCCTTGTCTTCTAACCCCCACTCCGTCCTCTCTCCTCCCTCTCTCCATCCCTCCTCCCCTGTGGGCTACTTAACACGCCAAAGACTGTTGCCTTCGAGGGTTAGAGAAAGAGAAAGAGAGAGAGAGAGAGAGAGTCTAAAAGCCCCCCTAGAGGCCATGCAGCAAGTGACACCATGGTAGCTTAAACCAACTGTCTTTGCCATCCTAGGAGCCTCACACTCACTAGTGGGGATACAGTATATTGAATGTTCACTGAATGATATATATATACAATATAATTAAAATACCAAAAAGCTACAAAGTGCCTTAAAGCTGCAATCCGTACATTTCATATCCTACCCGATTACAAAAGGAGTCGGTCTCATGTGGGAGACCAAACTTCAACCGCTCCCTCTCAAGAGGTAATCCCCGCTCGGCCGCTCGACTCTGTCACCGTGTCCTCTTCGACACACGGGTCAGAATTTCTCAACTAAGAAAGAGCAGGGAGACCACCTCCAACCACTGCAATAACACAATACAGCTGGCACAATACAGGGGGGGTCTGGATGTCAGGTCAGAGATTAGGAGCTTAAATGTATTCAGCAATTGTTATGAAGCCTGTTTTTTCATTTGTCAGCGTTGAAAATAGCCAACCAACAAGCTCACAACGCATCACATCCATGACTTGTTGTGGCATTGTAGGGTGTCAATTTTCGGGAGCATAAATTAGGCTGATGTCTCATGATCAGCGCATCAACTAGACCTCTAAACGTGGATTTATATTTTTCCACCATTTTAAGAGCATAAAACTTTTGTTTATGTGATTATGTGAAGGTGTGCAGATTATTTTTTTATGATTTGTATTTTATTTTATTTTGTGGACAAACAAACAGATACATTTCTTTTAACAGATGATGCAAACATTTTTTTTGACAAGACATACAATAGACATTACAAGGACATTCTTAAATCAATAGCTACATTACTTACGATTATAACAAGACAAGACATACCATACACAACATATGAATGGACAGAACAGACAAAATACAAGACAAAAAAAAAAAAAAAAAAGAAGAAAGTACAAAGACAACAACAAAGGAAACAACAACAATAAAAAAAAAAATACAGTGCACAGAGGCCTACTGCCAACAGTCAACCCCAGTCCTACCCCAGACAAAACTAACCCAAGTCCCTAAAAAGTAGTTGAAGCTCACATAACGAGCCGGAAACGTCACCCAAGACCTGAAGCGTGTAAATGATAATATCCCCATTTTAAATCATATTTATCCAAGGTGTGCAGATTAATAATATCCTCTCTACCCTCTGCCTCAGCTCTTATCTATCTCGTTTAATTCTTGTTAAAAAACACTTCTCTCCTGTATTATCATTGCACTATCACAGTGACCTTGTCTGGCCACTGACTTATTAGTTGCTTGTAAGGTCAGCGATCTAGGAACTAGAACGAGTAAAATCAAGAGTCTAAATCTAACTCTGAGTTAGCACTCCAGATATTTTCGTTTTTTGCATTATTATAAAAAACAGTTGAGCAAAAGGAAACTGGGCTCACAGAAGTTGAAAGTTTTACGTAACACAGGTCCCCAACCAGAATGGATACATCCAGACCCATAGAGAGTTATGACACGTTTTGATCTTGCCGCAAAGCACGCCGCTATGGGCTGTAGTTCCAAACATTGGGACTTCCTCATTGAGATCGAGCATTTCCGTATTCCATTCTTACAATTGGAGTCAACGCTAGTGTCGTCACACTCATATTAGAATAGAATCTATTCTAATATGTATCCAGCATGATCTATTCAATAGATCATGCTGGATACATCACAATATTAAAAGGAGTAGTTCACCCAAAAAACCCAAAATTACTTATTTTCTATCAATTACACACCTCATGAAGCCTTGAATTCATGGTGATTTTTTTGTTTTTTGTCACATTTCTAAGCCAATAATTTCATGACCGGCGGAGTCTCTGGTAGGAGACTCACCTAATACTTTAATTTCTCCTGAAATTAAATGAAATTGTGCCCTTGGATAAATGTGGCCTCTACATTTAACCCATCCTAAGGAGCAGTGACAGGGACCTTGGTCAAGGTCACTGACAGGAGTAGTGTGTGTGTGTACCTAGCATGCAGCATACATGTCTTTTGATGTGGGAGGAAGCCCAACACAAAGTAAACATGGGGAGAACATGCACAGGAAGGTGGTGTCCCAATTTTGGGCATGTCATTATCAGAGAAGTCTTCAAAAATGAAAAATAAATAATGCATATAAAAAAATCCAAGAATAGTAGATTTACGACATGTTGAGAGCATAGACTGTAAAAAATTAATGGACAAAGCCACTCCCCTGCTTTCTACAGACCGAAAATGAAGCCGATAGTTCAGGAACGTGTATCCTCCCATCTTTAATATATACAGTTGGCCACGCCGGAACTCAAACGCTATTGGTTGAGACCAGACATGTGACCAGGGAACCGGAAAACAACCCCCAAAGAATGCCCAACCAATGCAAAGAATTGGTTGGGTAGCTTGTCAATCAAGAGCGGGGCGGGGAATGAATGCTATTGGTTGTGTAGGTTGTCAAACAAATCATCCCGCCCATCCTGGAGCATAGCCTACTTTATCGTCAATTTTAGAATAAATGAGACCATAATTTAGCAAAACGCATATCCTGATGATTGAAAGGAGACTTTAAACTAGCGACTGGAAGCATATAGAATTTATGACCATTTTTATTACGGTAAGAAAATCTAGTCTAAAGTTTGTCAAAAAACTCATTCACTTGCGTTAAAATAAATTCTTTCTGACACCGCAGGTCGGCGCAGGGTAAAACAGTGCCACACTCTGGCCATTCATAAGCTTCCGTGTTGGGCTCACCGTAAATAACCAAGCCTTGCCCCTTGGTTGAGAGCTTGTACATTGCCCATTTTCACTATTTGTCGTACAGCGAAGTAAAGGGCTTAAAGGCGGTGCAAGTGATATTTTTGTGTTAAAATAAGTTCTAAATTGCTCTATATAATCATTGCTATAGAGTGTTTGTTCAGTAACAAGGGTCTCTCCACCTCTCCAGATCTTATAATGTGCATTAGTAAGGACCAATTATGTGAAGATACGGTTGAAAATTGGCAAAGGGCTCCTTTTAAGTGGCTAAAGTGATTGAGAGAGAACGAGTCGCGCACGTAGCTCGAGAACATGTTGCTAACTTGCATCCACACACATCAGCTGCTGTACGGATTAAATCAGTGACATAACGGTCCCTCTATCAGTGTTGCCAGATTTTGCGAGAGAAACAAGCAACCAGGTCTGCGGAAACAAGCCCGGCTGTTTGAAAATAGCCGATCTACAAGCTCACAACGCGTCGCAATGCAACACTTTGTGAGCTTTTAGATCTGCCATTTTCAAAAAATCTCGGAGAAGAAAAGTGAAATATTTAGAATATTTTTTTTTATTATTTCCAGATGGGGTCCGCGGACAAATACATGTAATGTGGGAGCCCTTGACATGAAAACGTTTGAGAATCACTGGTTTAAACAACATTTAGGAAGGAAGCCCAAATAAGCCCCCCTAAAGAAAGCTACCCACAACTACTGATATTTACAAGCAACAGAATAACAAGCCCAAAGTCGCTTATAATAAGCAGGCATACTGCGCTCTACCCCCCCCCCCCCACCCCCTGCCATCATAAACTAGTTCATTCCGTTGTTCGATGTCCATATAGTTGTGTACGGCATAAATGCACCATCTTTTCTGCTCTCGCCTTTTGCGAGACGGAATTTTCTCCGGGTAATAAATGGTAATGTAGCTTGTGCTGTGAAACTGTATGTGTTTATTGCATCTCAATTAACTAATTAACTCCGAACCAATTTCCTCTCTCTCTCTCTCTCCGAGCCGAGGATGCAGAGAAGTTTGCCCGGTGCTAAATGACATGGAAATTCAAGCGTCGGTCCTGGCTCACAGACAAGCTCCTAAATTAATTCTAGGGGTCGTGTTTTATTCGGAATGAAAAGTTTTGACTGGAAAGTTTTAATGTTGACGCGTGAGGGAATGTGCCTCTGGCAGAACTGTGTCTAACCACCTCAACCATATACGTATATACTTTGTTGACCGGGGGTCCTACAGGTGCCTATACATGGTCCCCCCTTTTAATCCCTCTACACTAAATCTCTCTCCCGGAAATAGACAATCTGCAAGTTCAAAACGCGTTGCAAAGTGTTGTGAGATTGTAGATAGTCTATTTTTGCAGAGTGTTCACCTATTATGACATGCCTAGAACAGGGATGCTAGGGTTCATGTGTTCATGTCCCTCACGGCTCTATACTAGAGTCTCCGTTGCTCTGTATTGTTGATGCATCTTGTTTTTCTTTTTTGCCTTGTATTGCTGTACTCTACAGTACTTTTTCTTACTCTTTACCAGTAACTCTGCAACCTTAACTGCTGTGCCGCATCTGGGCGACTGCATGTCCCCTGCGGAATAATAAAAAGGTATCTATCTATCTATTTTCTGTTATTGTGGGGAAAGCTTTAGAAGAAAATAGGCGATCGACAGCTCTGCTATTTCCCTGCGAAAGCTTCCCCCACGATACGGATGCTGGGGTTTACATGGGTAAACTAGGAACAACAGAACAGAGCCTCCAGGACGACATTAAGGGACAACGTTTAAAGTATCTACCTAGTATCCATCTATCCATCTAATACAGTGCTTCTCAAACAGGGGTCCGGGGACCACCAGTGGTCCTTGAGGGGTTCCAGGTAAATGATGGCAAGTTGGTAACCAAATGGACCCTTACAGATCTTTAACTCTTGAGAGTGTAAAATGAAACCAAATGGACCCTTATGGGTCCATTTGATTTCATTTTACTCTCCCAAGAGTTAAATTATTGTTAAACATCAGCATCACTTAATTAAAGAATTGTTATTTTGATCAACGTTTGCCTGTTATCTCTCCTATGGTACCACATCAATACAGCATGGAATTGTGGACTACATCTTATCCAACAACACCAAAATATTCTAATTTTTTGGGGTCTGAGAGGCTAAATTTCATCCAACGGTGATCCGTGGCTCAAATGGAGAATAAATAATGGACCTTGATGGAAAGGGTTGAAAACCAATGATCTAATATATGGAGGTGACGTCATAATTCGCATGAATTAATCTACCGTATTTCGTAGTGTGTTTGGTTTATTCTTTAACTATTGAGGAAACCTAATCAATTCTCCTTACTGCACATGCTAGAAAAAGCAGCACAATAGATTCTCATTCCAGACTCAACTGCTGCATCAGAATGTGAAGTCATATGGATTCAATATCACAGCCTGTGTACTGTTATGTTGTCTGTTTAGAAAAACAGATAAATACACAAAACGCAGTCTGGAGTGTGTCAGCGTCAACATCCAAAACAACACAAACAACTTCAGTGAAAACACACAAGCTTTCAGGAAACAAAAGAGGATTTGTCCAAAAAACACTGGCACATGACAGGGAAGACAGCTTTTCATAAACTGTACATTTTAAAAGAAACATAATAACAAATGTTTTCTGTTCTGATTTAACTTAATTTTCTCCTCAAATTACTTCTGCTGTTTCTTGTTGAAATGCCTATCTCTGACAGGATGTGTTTCTCTGTCTAAGCTCACAGGAATATAGACGCCACTATGGATGCACTCGATCCTGTCCAAAGACTCTACTGACCGAAGGCCAACACACACCTACAGAAACATTATGTCCATATTTTAACTTGTTACGTTTTTTGTAAATGAATGCCCTACTTGATCATGTCACACAAAAGTATTAACAATAAGAAGATCTACAAGCTCAAAACGCGTCTCATCGCAACGCTTTTTGAGCTTGTAGATCTGCTGTTTTTGCCATTTTGGAATTTGATGATATGAAAATCCAAACGTAAAAAGAGAGCGATCCACACCGTCAAGAAAATACTTTATTAACCACTTGAACCCTAGTGTCCCTATTTGAGCCATGTCATAATAGGCAAATATTCTGGAAACATTTGAAAATAGCAGAACTGTAAGCTCAAAATGCATCGCAATGCGACATACTGTGAGCTTGGCTATTATCAGTGACACGATTTAGTGTAGAGGAGGGAAAACAACTATTGGGCTGAGGTTAGAGCCCTGAGGGACACCGGTCAACCAAGTATATAGGGTTTAAGTGGTTAATGAACGACGGTTGGGTCTTTAGACCTTACTCAAGACTGATGAAGGTCTTGACAGAAACGTTCATCTGTGTTTTAAGTTCGAGGCAGAGTGTGGGATCAATCTGTTTTTACATACGGTTATATTATGTACAAACTGCAGCCTCTAGTATGACTGAAGACAAAGTCTTTACAGTTTGTACAACGTCAGCATTATGCCTAAAATGCAAGACACATGTCAAGCTGAAACAAAAACAAATTTAATTCAACACAAGTCATCCACTGAAAAATGAATGCAATTGAAGAACGGCGGTCCAACCGCACACGTGTGTGCAATTGTGTGTGTGTGTGTGTGTGTGTGTGTGTGTGTGTGTGTGTGTGTGTGTGTGTGTGTGTGTGTGTGTGTGTGTGTGTGTGTGTGTGTGTGTGTGTGTGTGTGTGTGTGTGTGTGTGTGTGTGTGTAAAGCCAGTCAAGTTAAGCTGTGGTAAAGGTGTAGATTTCACCTCAACAATCAACGAAACATGCTCCGATTCCCTCATGTCACCAAATCGCATCACACATGCACACACACACACACACACACACACACACACACACACACACACACACACACACACACAGGTTTCATTATTTCCATTTCAGTTACGGACGTAGAACTGGTTTTGCAATAACACTGCAGATGCCAACACAACAGCAGCAGCAAGCACAATTAGAATAGATTATATATAATAATCTACATAAGCATACGGAATAGAATTGAAACAATCGGGTAATAGGAGACAATAGAGGATTTAATAGCATATCACCCGGCCACAAATACAATCCTTTACATCATCACACAGCAAGTGACAGCCGCCTCCACTACAATAATAGAGCACATTCACTCACACTCGACATTTACCCTCATGCTGACCCGCTCCAATGACACAGACACAGACACAGACCGGCTGCACGCCTCTAATAGAGCCGTCAATTGTCAGCAATGGAGTGAGATTTATTCCAGTGGACAGCACATGGCCTGGTAATTAGCAGCGCCATAATAAGCAATGGGAACACAATGTATAGCCTATAGAAAAAGGCACCTTGCACCTAATGAGGAAAAATTGACGGGGAAAATCTGCTGCACGTTAGGCCTGGATGTGCCATATGTTGTCAATAGAACAGAACAGAACAGAAAAGGACTAGGCAATAATATTTATACATTGTGATGAGACTATAGATATTGTCTGGGATGTGTTGTCTTTTAGTTTTAAATCACTCAAGCCACTTCTAAAAATGTCCACAACATGTTCAAAGATTGTGTCAATGTGTCGCAAAGTGCCATGTTGATGACACTTGTAGGTCTGCTATGCTTAACATTTCATTATTGTAACAATATGACATTATTGACACAATATCAATATCGAGGTATTTGGTAAAAAATACAGCGATATTTGTCCATATATCGCCCAGCCCTAATAGACCTTGGTGACAAGGCAGTCCTGGTGGTTACAGTATATGTCCAGTGTGACTAAAACGGCGTGAGTAAAAACAAACTATTTCCAGTCCACCTCAACAACAAACCGAATCACCCAGGTTTCCAGCAGTCAGGGGCTGCCCCCGGCCCCCCAGGCCCAGCCCCCCACTCCCCTGAACACAGAGAAGCTTTGCCCTGTAGCCTTTCCATCCTCCTCTTCTCCAGTATTACCTGGATTGGCAAGGCTTGGAATCCGATAGGGCGTAATCCATGTGCCTACATTTAAAAAAAAGTTCCTCAACAGCTGAGAGCGTCTATGCTAATTCCCCCCCCCCCTGTCAGGCAGGCCAGGGCTCTGAAACCCCCTGTAACTAACACACACACACACAAGCACAAGCACAAGCCAGAAGTAGTGGGAGCTACAGTCTGGCCTAGCCTCAGAGAGAGAGAGAGGGGGGAGAGAAGAGGAGAGAGAGAGAGAGAAGGAGGGGAAAAGAGAGAGAGATGAGCAGACAGGCGCGTTTGTCATCGATGAATGCACATGTTTTCCTCGACGCTAAAACAGCTCGCTCGGAGCGTAAACAAAAGTGGGGATATGCCTGCATTACAGCCAGGAACGCCGCTGCTCTCTGAGCAACACGCGCACACACACGCACACCCCACACACACACACACACGCAGGCAGCCCCCCTTCTCTCTACAAGACCTGTTACCCAGCCACAAGCTCTCTCTCTCACTCTCTCTCTCGGTCTAGGTGACAGACACACACCACACGCCAACACGCCGACTGACACGCGCGCACAGACATAAACGCACAGCGACAGACACACACACACACACACACACACACACACGCACCCGCACAGAGACAGAGAGAAAAGGGCAGCAGCAGCAGTAAACTTGTGACACGTAACATCACACAGCGACGAATAGCAAACAAAATGACAAGCGATAAAAGGAGGAGGAAGAGGAGGAGGAGATGTAGAGCCCCGTTTACCGTTCTCTCCGCGACGGGTCCTGCTGTTGTATGCTCGGCTTGGTGGGCGCCATCTTCCCGCAAATTATTTGATTTCTCACACTTTTTCTCTGTCCCCTCTCTCTCTCTCCCTCCTCGGGTCTATTTGGACCGAAACGGGGCGCCCCGGCAGCAATGCGTCACGTAAAGGTGTGTTAAAGACAAAGCCATGTCGGTGTTGTCGTCTGGTCTCTCTCTCTCTCTCTCTCTCTCTCTCTCTCGGTAGAACCGGGGCGGCGGGGGGCTGCAGCCTGCAGCCTGCTGCCTGCAGCCTGCAACGCCGCCTCTACCAGCAGCGGAAGACGCCGAGACCGAGCTGCGTCGGCATGCCGAGCGAAGCGAGCCCTGAGCCCGGGCTGGAACGGCGCCTCGAATCCCCCCGGCTGGTTCCCACTGGTTGTGTCCGTGTGTCTCTCGCTCTCTCTCTCTCTCCCACTCCCACGCCACGGCTTCTCCTCCGCGCTCTCTCTCTCCCTCTCTCTCTCTCGCTTCTTTACCCAACACGCGCACGCACGGGCACGGGGGGCTGTCACAAGTGGAATTCCTACGCTATACTGTATATAAAAAAATGAAAAAAACAGGCGCGTCAAAATCTTTTTTTTTTTTTACATGTTCGCCGTCGCAGCATAAATTGGATACACAGGACCCCAATTCAATGAATTGAATACCCAATGGAAATAAGCCATATATAGTGCTTTGTGTAGAACTGTACTTTCTGTGCTTTTTTGGCCAACTGTTAATAAAGTATTCAATCAATCAAAAAGCCCCTGGACTGTGTTGTTTGTCCGCATGTGTGCGGGTTGTTCCCCTGCATCATGGCTCTGAGAGGTGAGAGAGGACCGTCTCCTCTATGCCTGGCTGCCTCAGCGCAACAACGCCACTCTGTTGCAGTTGTTGGAAGTCAGTTCTTTCTCTCTCCCATGATTTATTTTCCCATACATACAGGTTTATTTTATTTGACTAAAATGCGGAGTGTTAACACGCAGCCGTTGTGTGTTTTATTAGAGCTTTGCTATCAAAAAATATAAATGTCTCCCCAAGGCAATTAGGCATGGCCTACAATACTGAAAATGTCTCAGTAAATTCAACTTTTTTTTCCTTGTCGTATAGTTCTATCGTAAGGAAGGAAGGAAGTAGCCTATTCGTTGCTGTTATCAAGATTGCTTGAATGCACAGGTAGACACATTTGAATAACATCCCCTCTTGAAACAACCAATATCCCCTTTATATTATACAAATAGCGTTTCCATTATTAATTCTTCCCTATCACACGAATTACAAAACCTATAACTTATTTTTTTTTGTCAGCAAAGACACCGTCAAAACCTTTGATGTGTTTTGACGGGCGCGTCAATTGCCTCAACACACGCTCATTAAGGCGCATTCCAATACACGGGGAGCAACTTATACCGAAGCCTGTGTCGTTTTTTTTAACATATATTTCCATTTCCTTTTATGTATAATTCATTGTAGCCCTAATAGCTTCGCCTACTGATTAACCCGAGGCGGCAGGCCGTGCAGCTGAAAGCCGCCTCTCTACACCATGCAATGACCCGTCAAGGTCAAAGGCATGCCGGCTTGGGCTGGATGGATGGATGGCTGACTGGCTGGGGCTGTATAGAGCGGTGGTTTCCAACATAGGGTCCGGGGAGCCCCGGGGGTCCATGAGGGGGGTTCCAGGGGGTCCCCCAGCAACATTATTTAATATGGCATCAAAAACACTTTTGCCACTTTTTAACGCTATTTTATGCTTCGGCTATTCAAAAATGTTTGACTAATTGTGGAAAAATATATATATATTTTGTAATCTTCTCTTTATAGGGGGGCGGCCGCATTGTACAAAACCTTTCCAGATGGGGTCCGCGGCCAACATAGGTTATTCGTCTTCTGGGGGTCCTTGACACGAACATGTCTGAGAAGCTCCGGGAGCGGCTGTAGCCATTTCATCCTGGCATGCATAAAGACGCACTGTCTGTGACAATTAAAATAAAATTAAGTAACAGGTTATTCCGTGCATTGAATGTTGTCACAGGTGAGCCATTGAATAGCGAGTTGGATAAATACATTATTAAATTAAAGTTGGCTAGTCCTGTTTTTGTTTTAGCTAAAATAGTTGTTTTGAAGTTAGATCTAGTCTATTTAGTGGGCCTAAATTAGACAACAAATTGTTAATACAACACTGCTGTAGCCTTGGGTTTTGAGGCGTCTATGTAGTTTTAGTAAAGTGCTTCTATTTGCCGCGGTTGGTCGTGTGAATGTTGCTGTCAGCTCCTTTTCTCTCTCTCCCTCCATCTCGGCCTGTTTATTGGGAGCAGTCAAACGGAGGAGACGTGGATAATGGGCTGTAATGTATAAACATATTAGCACACAGCTGTTGGGTTGAGGGGGGAGACATTATAGAGAGCACTGGGCTTGATGGAAACGGCCTGTAGTACACAACGACAGGGGAGACGGTACATGAACCCCCCCCCCCCCCCCCCCCAAAAGGATGTAGGTCTATTAAATACTGTTCAAATTCAAATGACCAACACAACAATGTCAAAGTTAAGAGTTTTAGCAGCAGCACTCAGTCAACTTTTCTTTAGAAGAGGATTTGAAGATGTTTTAACAAAATCCTCATTGTTAATTATTTATAACTACAGGCCTGAGAGTGTATTTATTATACACAAATGAAACCAAATGGACCCTTATAATGGAGGATCTATGAAGGTTTGATTGTGGGCCTTTGCAGAAAAGATACACACTTTTCCACTCCGAGGCAAAAACATGTTTGTTCAGACGGTCAGACGGTCTTAATGGTTCCTGCTCGCGTTATTTGTTGCTTCGGAGCTGCAGACACTAAGCGTCAGTTAGGGGCACTTGGAGCTGGAGGGACCCCCGTGCAGTGATTTATAATGTCCGTTGTGTGTTTGTGTCCCCAAGCTTCTATACGGCAACAGAGTTTACAAGCACGCTCAGTGCGTGCGCGCGCGCACACTGAGCATGTGTGTGTGTGTGTGTGTGTGTGTGTGTGTGTGTGTGTGTGTGTGTGTGTGTGTGTGTGTGTGTGTGTGTGTGTGTGTGCGCGTGTGCGCAAGCGCGCGTGCGTGCGTGTGTGCGTGTGTGTGTGTGTGTGTGTGTGTGTGTGTGTGTGTGTGTGTGTGTGTGTGTGTGTGTGTGTGTGTGTGTGTTGTGTGGCGTGTTTTTGCCCCCCTACAGCTCCGGTTGATTAGAAAAATATACCTACTGAGCGACGTGGCGCATATGCAATCATTTAGATTAATAGTGGGAGAAAAAGAGGGGAATAAAATGATAAATAATAGACGACAATTAAGGGGATTGTTATCCAAAGACAAGTTGTGAGAAGTGTGATTTCTGTCAAGGCGGCATACATTTGCTCAACCTCTCGCCTCCTGAAGTGTCAAACTCAAGTCGTTATGGTCAGAAATGCATGGCTGCTCTTATAAACCCCATTTATCTGCCTCTTTAAGTCATACCTCTAGAATCCAACCCAAATATCCCCCTTGAATCGTATAAGGCCCTTTAAAGCGTAATGTCTTAAGATGTTACTTTTTGGAAGCCTTTGAGATTTAAAAAGAAAACTGCGGTTCAAAACGGATAGATGATGTTGTGACAGTTGGTCTTTTTTATCCCGTTGAGATGTCCATATGTCAGCATCAAAGAAGGGATGACATTACAGCTACAAGATAGCTTTCAACCTTTGAAATAGGACATCACACCACCAGGGGATTAGTCCTAGACTTTGACAATCTCGGTCTATCTCTGATCTCCACGTTCAGAAGAAGAGGAGAGTCCCACAGAGTTACAAATGCCCAACTGCAGGAGAAATGCTTAAAGGTTGATCTCTGCTTAAATATATAAAAAAGAATCAAAAAGAAAATCAGAAAACTCGAATTCAAATAGTCTTACAACTATCAATGACACTCCAGTCCGGACACATGATCCGACCGACATACCTTTGCTGGTAGGCGGAGAGTCCCTGGACGGTCTGCGGGTTGCCGTTAGTGGTGGTCCCCGGCATCACTCTCCCGACCGCGGGTCCCACTCCCGTCGCCATCCCGCCTCCACCGCCGGCTCCACCACCTGCTGCAGCGGTCACCTGCACGCTGAAATCCGGGAAGATCCGGATCATGATCCCCGTTGTTTTGGTCTCTCTTTCTCGGGTAATAATAGTCCCCTGATCTCCCCCCACTCTCCCTCTCCCTCTCTCAACACAGCCCGACCAACGAAAGGAGAGGAGTAGAGGAGAGCTACCCTACCAGGCGGGGAAAGAGTCAATGAGGATAGGTTTGTTATTTCAGCCCAAACATAAAAAACAAACAAAAAAACAACAAGATCAATCCTTTTTTTTCTCTGGTGATCTGGTGATCTGGTGATCACCTGGGCGACGAAGAGAGAGTCAATGGAGATAGGTTTGTTAATTCACCCCAAACATAAAAAAAACAACAAGATCAATCCTTTTTTTCTCTGGTGATCTGGTGATCACCGGAGCTCCACGCGCTCACTCCAGCAACACTAGTGTCGCCTCCTCCACGACACCGTCCGCGGCGACCATCATTCCTCCGCCGGTCATTTCCTTCCACAGCATCAGCGGACGACGGGGGGACAAGTGTGTGTGCGAGGCTTTCTGCAAGCAGCCTGGTAATGACATTGATGCCGCTTTAGAGGGAGTGGGGGAGTCTGTGAGTGTGTGTATGTGTGGCTGTGTTTGTGTGTGTGTGCGTGCGTGAGTGTGTGTGTCGGTATGTGGGGGGAGAGTGCGCGCGTGAGCGGGGCTGGATTGCTTTGCGTCCTTTTGCGCACGGTGGGAAGAGAGAGAGAGAGAGAGAGAGAGAGAGAGAGAGAGAGAGAGAGAGAGAGAGAGAGAGAGAGAGAGAGAGAGAGAGAGATTGACTGATAGCAGTGTTTGTTCCAACAGGAGGAGGATTCCTGGTCCAGTGAAAGTAACTAAGTACATTTACTCAAGTACTGTACTTAAGTACCATTTTGAGGTATTTTTTAATTTAGTGGAGTATTTCCAATCTTCAGTACTTTTACTTCTACTCCACTACATCTCAGAGGCAAATATTGTACTTGTACTCCATTACAATTATATGAAAACTTTAGTTACTAGTTAGCCTACTTTGCAGATATAAATGATTATATTATAAAACATATATTAACCACTTTAGCCCTATTTTATACCGAGGCTATTTGAAGATCTACAAGCTCACAACGCAATGCATTGTGAGCTTGTAGATCTGCTATTTTCAAACATTTTAGTACTTTTACTTTTGGTACTTTAAGTACATTTTGATGCCAATACTTTTGTACTTTTACTCAGGTAACATTTTGAACACAGGCGTTTTACTTGTGACAGAGTATTTTTATATTGTGGCATTGCTACCTTTACTTAAGTAAAATATCTGAGTAGGCTGCTTCTTCCACTAGTCCTTACTCCTTACTGTGCGTAATAACGCAGCAAATCAACCAGTCTGCTGTTAGTCACTGGAGGAATTCAGTTAAAATGAATTCAAAATGTTAGATCTGTGAGTTAAAAGCTTTACCAACTGGTGGAATAAATAGCCTATAGGTGGAGAAATAAGTTAGCCTACTGGAATGTCCTTCCTTTTTCTTTTCGTTTATTTCTTTTTTACTGGATCTATCTTCCTTTCCTCGAAACAAAAGCCATCTTGGGTTTATGAAAGCAACAAATGTAAAGACTGCTCTTTCTTTATCTCATCTCTTGTTGTCGGGTTCAAGCCTCAAACTCAAGCCTTTCTCATCTCCTCCTTCCTCTCACTTCTCCCTCTCCTCCTCTCTTCCCTCGCCCTCTCACTTCTCCCTCTTCTCCGCTCTCTCCTCTTTCCTCTCACTTCTCCCTCTCCTCCGCTCTGTCCTCTCCTCTCTGCATGCAGCAGTGTGTGTATGTGACTGGTGGGTGATCGGACTCCGAATAAAGTGTTTCTGTCTCAGTGTTGCCACGTTTTGAGAGAGAGAAACAAGCAATCAGGTGCCAGGTCTATGAAAACAAGCCCAAAACCTGAGAGCTCTATCCCTATACATTGGCTATTTGGACAAAGCTGATCTACAACCTCACAACGCGTCGCCATACAACGCGTTGTGAGCTTGTAGATCTGTTATTTTCAAAGAAAAATCTTGTAGAATAAAAAAAGAAAACTTAGGAATATTATAAAATCTTGTATGGGGGATGGGGTCTCTGGCACAAGATATTTTCAGAAGGTTGGGTCTGCAGACAAATACATCATTTCCCAATCCCAATCCCAAATAAGCAACTACACTTTAGAAACAAGCCCAAAAAAACGCAACCCACAACTACCAATATTTACAAGCAACTTCACAGAAAAATAAGGCCAAAGTCGCTTATTATAAGCAGACATGGCAACCTTGGTCTGTCTCCTCCTCAGCCTCCAGTCCTCCTCTGTCAACATCCCACCTGCACCATCCCTCCCTCTGGTTTGTGGTACTTTCAGCTACTTGTTGTCAGTGGTGGAAAAAGTACTAAAATGTTTTACTTAAGTAAAAGTATCAATACTGAGCCACGAGAGGCACCGCCGAGCAAGCTAAAAGAAACGAGTGCTATGCTGAACGTTGCGAAGTTTGCTTGAGCCGACTCAGCGCCGCGAGTTATTTACCATTAGGCACAACATCATAAATCATGTTTTGGGGTGAGCGTTTGGCGCAGTAATCCGTTGTGTACCGCTCTCGCTCTTGTGTAAAGAGCGAGAAAATAGAGGGGGAGAAGGAGACATGGTGAGGAAACGGGGAAAGAGAAAGACAGACTGTGGACATTAGCTCTAACTGTTCTATTCACAACCGACAACAAAGTATTGTATTTGCAAAGGCCACAAGCTACAGTGGAAAAATATTTATATTTAAAGGACGACCTCACCCATTTTCAACACATCTTCATATCATTGGTTTTCACTAATGTTCATAATAAAATGGGAAAATAAAAATCTACTCGGTCTGTGTCTCATAGGAGGGCTGTGGACACTTCAGAAACCCGCCTACCAGTGACATCATCGTTAGGCAGATTTTTTATTTCCATTTCATTCTTATTAACGCAAGAACAATGGCTTCCATTATTGCATGCTAACTTTCCAGGAATAGAAAGCTTGCAGTTTCTATTAGCTTGGATTCCCCATCGATGAGGTCACTGGTAGGCGGGTTTCTGAACTGTCCACAGCCCTCCTCTGAGACACAGAGTGAGTAGACAAAAATGGTATCATATTATTATAAGCATGAGGACCAATTATATAAAGATACAGTATGTTGAAAATGGGTGAAGTCGTCCTTTAATTTAAACCAAAAAACGTATCCAAACAGTATAAACTTTTTAGTCGGAAATACCCAGAAATACCAAGCTGTGCTGGAAAATGTAGCCAAAGACATGCGTTTCAGCACCATAGGGAATGAACAGCGACGGACACACGCAGAGCACTCTTACTTGCACTACAAATACTCTGTTGCAAGTAATTGTGCTGTATTTAAAATAAGTAAATCTTACAAAAGTATAAAAATTAGTAAAAGTCGGCCTATACTAGAATTTCTATTCAGAAAAATACATTACTGAATTATAAATGCTGCTAATTAATTTATTTCTATATCACTTTACTGCTCACAAAAGTTCCCCACTGATCTATAAAGTCTAATTGTTATACATTATGTAATTATGATTTATTTGTTAATTTATATATTTGTATTCATAATCTGAATCTGAAACTAAAGATGTCAAGTAAATATAGTGGAGTAAAAGTGAAAAGTGGAACATTTTTAATTCTCGAGTAAAATATACCTAAAAATACTCAATTACTAAGTAAATGGATACAGAGGGCAACAACACATTCTCAGCAATAATTAGAGTATATACCAGCCTTATTTATTCACCAAGGTGCGAAAATAGCATTTGATCACTTTAATCTAAATAACAGACTGACTTTGCTTAAGTGAATAAACTGTTACAGTCACACTGGGATTTCCTGACAGTGCGAGGAGGGAGTCGGTCTGGTGAGAACACAGCAGGTGTGCTGCTGGCATGCCTCGCCCTTGTCGGTATCAGCCATTATGTGAACTGTTGAGGGTCACCGCTTTCTGGTCTGTTTTGGTTCCTTTGTGCCCAGATAAACTCCAGTATCTCTTCAGCCATGAATTCTATACTACATTATCGCCAGCATGTTGAGTTCCTTCAGTATCCAGGTCACTCACAGCACTGACGGTTTGCCATGCTGTGACACTTTAGCTTCTGCTGCCTGGTCAGCAACTGCCAACAGTTGTCAGCCCTATAGGGCTGATCCAGCTTATCAATCTCTCAGTTTCTGTAACACTCTCCTCACCCAGGGAAAATAAATAGGGCTTTTCCACAATAGTTCTGAGGCCCGATGAGGTCACACCTAGGGATGGGACGATAATCGTCATTATCGTTTATCGAGATAAACAAAAATAAAAACGCTCACAATAATCGTATCATGGATATTTTAATTCACAGTGAAATTGTCCTCCGTCATACACTAGGACGAATTCGCTTTTGTTGAGCTGCAAATTCAGTACCACTTAAACCCTCTATACTTGATAAAAACTGACATGTAAAGAGCGCATTTGGTATGCTCCTATTTCACTCTGCACAAATCGATTGGGAAAAATAGCAGATCTACATTCTACAAGCTTAATCGAGTCGCCAAAAATAGCCATTACAACACGTTGTGAGCTTGTAGCTCGGCTACTTTTGGTGAGCGTTCCCCCCAGAATAGGGATGCTGGGGGTTCAAGGGATTAACAAAAGGGGCATTTTAAGTTTAAAGCATATTTTGATTATCGCGATAATATTGTTAATCGCAATTATTTTTGCCACAATAATCGTGACATGAATATCGTGCCATCCCTAATAACATCATGACATTGACGTGCAGTGATGGAGTCGTGTGAACGGTTATCGTTTGTGTTTCCACCAGCAGTGGACCTCGAATCAGGAGTAAGATGTGCCTAAAGGTGACCACCCATGTCTTGTCTTAGTCATCATTCCAGATGAAATTCAGCCATTGTAGTAAAACCTTTCATTGTAAGCTCCTTTCAGTGTGTGTAATGTCAGTGTGACAGGATCAATGACGGCCACCTACCACAATCCACAGCATCATAGGCTAGAAAGAAGATCTGCAAGTGTTCGAACTTTTGACTGCATTGTGGCGGTGCTACTATGATAGTCGAAGCCAGACCGTTATACTAGCCAACAACACATACAAAATTAAGGGACAGTCATTGTTTGTGTTAACAGAAATTAGTACATTTACCGGAAATAAATACTGTGTCTATTATCGGTTTCATGTGTTCAAGCAGCGGTAATCAGTCATAATATGACCCCTGTAACCAATCAGAAGATTATGACTGATTACCACATATTATGTGCTATATGTGCAGAAATGTTATCAGCTCCCTGAAGGATTGCTAACCCATGTTGTCCTCTTCTGCTAAGTCAAGACAAACATGTACTCCTTTCCTTTTTTATTGTGTTTTCTCGAGGTAAAACATTACTCCGCCACGCACCTCGGCTGACATATACTGTATTTCATAGTGTGGTCATGTTAATCATGATAATCGTCATCGTTTTGACCCGTTTCCTACCATACAGCGTGGCATCTAATGAACGTAAGGCAGCCAAAATCATGTAGCGTGTAAGCACCTTCAGAAATACTACAGTGGTGATAGCAAATTACTAATGACATTAATAGGGTTACAAAATTAACAAGTCAATTTACATGAAACTGAAAAGTAATGACTTGTACGAGATTTACACAGCTTTATCTGAAGACAGCAGACCATGCCAACTGTTATTTGTTTTGGGAATTAGAGAAGAAATCACAGGAGTTCAGGTCAACATTTTAACCGCTGTTAAACACGAAACACATTTATTTTGTTGTGGATAATATCAGTTTAGTTGACAGACAGAACACAAAAGCTTAACCCCTTGAACCATATAGCATCCTTATACTGGGGGAGAATTCACCAGAAATAGCAGATATGCTCACAACATTGTGACCTTGTAGATCAGCTATTTTTGGCGAAGAGATTTGGTGTAGAGGGAAAAAAGAATAGACCAAGTGCAGAGCCAATGCGGGTCCTACTAAGTATAGAGGGTTTAATACAGTCAATACTGAATGTGGGGTTTGAACCTGCAACCTTTCAGTTTACGGGAATGTCTATAGAACAAACTAGAGCTTTTGTGAAGGTTTGACATCAGAAGCCAAACACATCTTTTTCAGCTTTGATCCAAACTCCCTCACTCTTTTAGAAGCGTCTCAAAGGCTCTTCAGAGATTTTCTGAAATGAAAAACCTTTGCACCAAACTCTCAGATCTTCCAGGTTTCTGTGCCTGAAATCATTATCAGTGTGGGACTCATTTCATTGGTATTTAGTATATTCACACCTGAAAGGAATTTAACTTGGTTGGTTGGTTCCAACTGTATGTTCACACAGACGCAGACCATACTAAAGAATGATCAAACCTAGCACTAAGAATAAACTGTATAAATATAGTATTATGGAAGGGTGTATGGGCATTTTCTTGTAAACATGTACACTTGGAGTGTTGCCGGTTATCTGCGGTTAACCGTAGCATGATGTAATCTAAACAAATTAACATTGTAGTGCACATAACAAGAGCCTTGGACACACTAATTGCATCATTGAGTTTTATGAATTGCGATGTAGTTGAATAGTGAGTGGCGAAGACAACTGCCTCGGTACAGACAGAGCTGTAAAGCAGCATTTAGTTAATTTTAAAAGCCAAGCCCTTAACATTCTGCTTATTTTTACGTTTTATCCACTATGGGCTAATAAACTGTGTTTATGTATTGACGTTTGCCATGGCTGCAGCGTTGCGCCCTGTGTGCCTCCCAGAATATCAACATCACTACACACCCTGTCTGAAATCACCATCAGTACACTTTAAAATCCTGAGCGTTCATTTATATTTGCAACTCAGAAAGTGTACTCATAACCAAGTCAGCCATAGCTGAAGGCCATCTGGGGAATAGAAGGTCACCGGTTCGCGTCACGGCCCTGGCTATGTGTCGAACTATACCTGTGTAAGACTTGAGTTGCCTCTGTACTTGGACCACCTCTTCCATTTCACACCAAATCTCTTCGCAAAAGATAGCAGATCTACAAGCTTGTGAGCTTGTAGATCTGCTAATGTTGCCCCCAGAATATGGATGATGGGGTTTAAGTGGTTCAACTTTCCAGCGTCCCCCAGAGAACCCCTCCAGGATCCCCGGAGAGGGTCTGGGAACCCCACTTTGAGGCACACCGGTGCCCTCGGGGAGCTTGTCTCCTGTGAGAAACACAGCCCTCCTCCACTAATAAAACGCTCCAATTGAGCTGATTAAACAGCAATAAAAACACAGGCAGTCGGTGTGCTGCAGACTGGAGAGCTGTGCTAACCAGCTCTAATGAAAACCACTGCAATCTAACTAGCTCCTTTAGCACTCCTTCTCTCGCACTCTCTCTCTCTCTCTCTCTCTCTCTCTCTCTCTCTCTCTCTCTCTCTCTCTCTCTCTCTCTCTCTCTCTCTCTCTCTCTCTCTCTCTCTCTCTCTCTCTCTCTCTCTCTCTCTCTCTCTTCAATATTACCTCACCGTCTCTTCCTGCACTCCCTTCTTCCTTCCTTGCTGCCATTCCACACTCATTCTCTAGCTTGTTGAATATCTCCCTCCATTCCTCCCTCCCTCCATTCCTCCCTCCGGCTTTTCTCTTTCAGTCTCTCTTTACCTGCATCCCCCCCCCCCTCTCTCTCTCTCCAATCTTTTCTTTCTCTCCTGTACATTCTCGTCTCTCTCTCTCTCTCTCTCTCTCTCTCTCTCTCTCTCTCTCTCTCTCTCTCTCTCTCTCTCTCTCTCTCTCTCTCTCTCTCTCTCTCTCTCTCTATTTGTGTGTAATGGAATCAAATGGGAGTTGTGTTAGAGCAGCAGAGACATGTAGGAACTCTGATGGAATTACACCTGAACCCATGCAGCTGAGTGGGGGCGGGGCCCTGTGTGTGTGTGTGTGTGTGTGTGTGTGTGTGTGTGTGTGTGTGTGTGTGTGTGTGTGTGTGTGTGTGTGTGTGTGCGCGCGCGTGCGCGTGTGTGTGTGTGTGTGTGAGTGAGTGAGTGAGAGAGAGCGAGAAGGCATTATTTAAAGATCTCAGACATACTGCACGCATGCACGCACAAGTGTTATGTTTGTGTATGTGTATGGGTTTCCCTCTACACAAACATACAGCCCTAATCCTGTGTGCATGCATTTGTGTCTGTGTGGTGAAGGCTTCTATGTGGGTCTTTGTCAGACTGTGTGAGGTCTGTGTGTGTGTGTGTGTGTGTGTGTGTGTGTGTGTGTGTGTGTGTGTGTGTGTGTGTGTTTGTGTGTTTGTGTGTGTGTGTGTGTGTGTGTGTGTGTGTGTGTGTGTGTGTGTGTGTGTGTGTGTGTGAGAATGCTATGGTCAGGTAAAGTGTATCAGACAGAATCAGGACAGTCAACCTGCTGTTCTCCCCTAGGACAACACACACACACACACACACACACACACACACACACACACACACACACACACACACACACACACACACACACACACACACACACACACACACACACACACACACACACACACACACACACACACACACACACACACACACACGCACGCCTGTCTGCAGGGCTCGTCTTCTGTGGGTCTTGTGCAATTTGTATTTTGTAGTACTATTATTTTGGAGGAATATGCAATCAAATAAAAGGCTCCGCCTCATACTTACACTGTCTGTCAGTGTCAGCACAGAGAAGCGAAAAAGGAACTGAGTGTGTTTGTTGACAGCAAGCGCCTGGAGTTCCAACATCCCCAAAGTACCTCGGCGTGCGCCTTGAACAGTGAACGTGAGGGCCATCAAGGGCCGTCAAACGTCTCACTTATCCATTTTCCCAGGCAAGCCCTGGTCTTCCCTGCAGCATGAATGCTGTGCCCCAACCTGGTGTAGGAGCCCTCATGTCAAAAAGGTAGATGCTGCGATCAAATCATAACTGGCTGCCTAAATAATAATAAACCAACTGTCCACCCCTGTGTCCTATACCTGCCAGTCCTCACAGAAATTGCCCCGCCCAGCCTCGGACCAGAGGCAGTTACTATCAACGTTGCAAGATAAGCCCAGATACATGACTGGCACGACACTAATGGATAGAGCGCATTCAAACAGTCAATTACCACCAACCCTACAATAAAGCGGCACAAGAGATGCTCCGTTCCATCCTGCAGGACTTGTCTACAAGCACATGGCTGGTGGCATCCTGGAAGCAGGAGTGGGAGTCTGCTGGACCCTCACATATCCACCAGTGTGTCCTACATCTGTGACCCTGGAAGATGGCATCAAAGGAGAAGATCTACCATGCCGGCAATGGACCCTGCTGAACCGCCTGCACACTGGGGTCGGCTGCTTCAAATGAATTATGAATCAGTGGGGCTTTGCAGAGAGCGCCGCATGTGAGTGTGGCGAGCCTGACGGTGACATAATCACCACCTGTCCCCTGTACAGACCACCTTTCAAGTGGGACCAGAGACCAGGGCGTGGCTACGCAACACAACATTGAGTTGGACATTCGAGGATGATACACAAAAGAAGAAGAAGTCTGTCAGTACTGACTTTGGAAGTTAATAGTTCTCATTCACATTCTTCTAGCTAGAGTATACATTTAAACCAGTCATCCAACCAGTGGATCAGTCAGTCAGTCAGTCAGCCAGCCAGACAGACATCCAACCAACCAGCCAGCCAGTCATAAATTCATTTAGGCAGCGTGAAATGATAATATAATGTAAGTAATAATAACCCACTTAATATTTCTGCGTGGGCGTGTTGATGGATGGGGTCAGGCTGGGGCTGCCTAGCTTGGGTCAGAGGTCAAACATCAACCTGAACGCTGTAATGGGAGCTGAAATATTGTTCCTCATCATCTCTGCAAGAACAGACGCACAGAACGCATGATGAATTAACTGTTAGGAGGAATTACACACACATAACTGATGTACACACACACACACACACACACTGTACAGTCAGCAGACAGGGCGCACACATGCCTCGCAACCCCCCTCCACACACACGCACACACACACACACACACACACACACACACACACACACACACACACACACACACACACACACACACACACACATATGCATATGATTAATCATAGCCTTCAAGTCCATGTATATTTGGGAGTGTGTCTCCGTCTCTCTTAGACACTCACTCTCTCACACACACACACACACACACACACACACACACACACACACACACACACACACACACACACACACACACACACACACACACACACACACACACACACACACACACACACACACACACACACACACGTTTCTTGCATGCAAGATTATGGCCTCTAATTGACAGTGGCATCATAGCTTTTATTTATTCTTTATTATAATGTGCTCCTGGCCTCTGTGCTCTGCAGAGCTGGCAGAGCAAATTGGTTTTTAAATGCAATCTGATGACATATCTGAAAACACAATCTGCCTAAAACTCCAAGGAATTAAACACACACACACACACACACACACACACACACACACACACACACACACACACACACACACACACACACACACACACACACACACACACACACACACACACACACTATCCTAATGGGTCCTTGTCTCTCAGTCAGAGCACGGGGCAGTGGTCACATCATCAGTGCAGCTGCCCTGTCACACTCCATCTGCAACACCCACTACTGATCCAAATGTCACATTCACAAATGTCCTTTTTTTCCCCCTCCTTCATACAATTTAGTTTTGGCATTTCTAGGCTTTAATTCAGATAGGTCAGCGTAGAGAGAGAAAGGAAACCAAGGGGCGAGAGAGAGAGAGAAGAGAGACATACGAGACAAAGACAGGGGTTGGATTGTGTACCAACCGCTGTTGATTTTGTCGACTAAAACTATGACTACCTTTTTACATTGACAAAAGCTAAATAAAAAGTAAACAAAAACTAAGCTGGTGACTAAAACTAGACTAAATATATTGATAATTTTGTCAACAAATACAAGCTAGATTAAAATGTTAGGGAGGGACTAGTGGAGAAGAGATCCAGTAGAACTAAGACAAGTTTTATGCTTGGTTGCACTTGGGTGTTGCGCTCTGAACAAATGGCAGATCTACAAGCTGAGACTAAAATATGTCTAAAACTAAACAGAATTCTATTCAAAAGACTATGACTAAAACTAAATCAAAATCTGCTGTCAAAATCAACATTACTAACGAAAACCAAGAAAGTGTTTTTTGGGTGTTTCTTCCCCCAACATACTGCATTATGTGCAAATTCTTAAACAGCTGATAACCTATTCCAGTGGTTCTTAAAGTATATTACAATTGCAATTAAGGCATTTAGCATTTAGATGCTTTTCATCCAGAGCGACTAACAGTAAGCAAGGTAAACACTAGGTGATATACGTCGCATGCATAGAAATAGTAATCTAGGATCATGGGTAACCCAAGAACCTATTGTCAGTCTAAACAGTATAATATCAACAACAAAAATTCTGTACATTGAAACTATACAAACTATAGGATGCCAGGTCAACACATGAACCTGGCATCTGTCTACATAACATATAATATGCAAGGTCATCAAGGCTAGGGCAAGGGCTACGGGCTAAGGTGGCGTCTGAAGAGGTGAGTCATCAGATTACGGCGATTACGTTGATCTAAGGTGTAACACAATCGATTGACTGATCATTAAAATAAACATGCTCTGAAAATGCACGCGGCCCACCCCGCCTGGCCACTTAAGTGGTTAAGTGGTTTCAAGTGCTTAACAACAAAGTATTATAAGTCTGTCTGTCTACCGTAACCACTTGAACCCTCTACTCTTAGTAAAACAGACCTGAGTTGCAATAATACTTGGTGCATTCTGTTTTCAATCTACATCAAATTAGCCTCGCGTGGCCAGACAATATCACACAACACACTGTGTGGATATTAGTCTGGTCCCTATCAACGATAGATTTTTTTCCAAGGGGCGGTTACAAAAAAATCCAAACGGACTCTATTGGTTAGACTTAAACCAATCAGAGCAGTGCTTCCTTGTACGAACCAATCAGAGTAGTGCTTCCTTGTTGATAAGCCCGCCCACATTTGAATACTGGGCCCTGGTTGGTCCCGCACAACCTCTGCGGGAGAGAAATAAATTCTCTATGAAGGGGGGCCAGACCTAATCTGCCGAGGGCTAAAGTGCATGCAATTTTGCAAAGGCAGATTCGTCTGGAACCAGGCTAACATCAAATCTCTGCACCAAAAATAGCAGATCTACAAGCTCACAATGCATTGCGTTGCAACGCATTGTGAGCTTGTAGATCGGCTATTTTGGCAAACGTTCCCCCCAGAATAGCGATGCTGCAGGAAAAATGTTTTGTTCACATACTCAATCCTCTGTCCTCCTGTCCAAACTATGGGAGTGCATTATGGCTCTGGGGAGTGTGTGTGTGTGTGTGTGTGTGTGTGTGTGTGTGTGTGACTGTGTGTGTGTGTGTGTGTGTGTGTGTGTGTGTGTGTGTGTGTGTGTGTGTGTGTGTGTGTGTGTGTGTGTGTGTGTGTGTGTGTGTGTGTGTGTGTGTTTTTAATTCACCACGGCTCATGTGTCTCACCGGCACTCCCACTACAAACATTCACTCTGTCCCACCCTGACCCATATTTCAACCCACTCCCTCGAGTTGTAGCAGTGGTTCTCTAACCTTTTCATGTCAAGGACCCCCAAATTGATATGTGTTTGGCCGCGGACCCCCATCTCAAAACAGTTTGTGCCAGGGACCCCAGAAGAGAAGTTGCGTAAGGAAAATTCTAAGTTATTCAAATTTCTTCAAGATCTTTAAAAAAACGATATACAAGCTATTTTAGGGCCATTTCTTTTGCTATTTTTGAGCTTTTTTGTTGTTGCTATTTTTGTCTATTTCTGAATAACGAAAGTATACAATATGGTTTAAGTATTAATCAATTTAGCTGGGGACCCCTTGGACCCATTTCAAGGACCACTGAGGGTCCCCTGACCCCACTTTGAGAACAACCGAGTTGGAAAACTTTCACTCTCTCTCTCTCTCTCTCTCAACTTCCTGCAGTGGTCCGTACATCATGTGACACCGTGGTGTCGCTACAAGCTCACCCCCCCCCCCCCCCCCCCCCCCCCCCCACCCTGATGACTGCGGTATACAACGATGTAATGTAGTGGGATAAGCTTCTAACCGAATCACTTTTCAATCTGTCCCTCCATTTTCTCTCCACTCTCGTCCCAGACTGGTAGAACATTAGTGCTGAGTCTGATGATGGAAGACTCATCAGAGAGAGGAAGAGGAGAAGAAATCACACACACAGCCTTTAGAGAACAATAGAGGAAGTTCATTACTAGAGAGAGAAAGACAGACAGACAGACAGAGAGAGAGAGATGCTTTGTAGGGTGTGTGTGTGTGTGTGTGTGTGCGTGCGTGCGTGTGTGTGTGTGGTTGGTTCTTACATTAAAGTGAAAGCATTTGCTCATGCCTCCCATTCCCCCACATTGCCACATTCTAATGATACAAACAGATTTACATGTAACTTTCATTCAGCGCTACCTTCTTGCGGTGATTGCATCTTTAGAGGCAGATAAGTCACCTCCGGTCCTCTATATTATGATACAAATATTACACTCACTGGGAGCACGGTGAGGGAGGTCGCTGTTGGCAGGTGATTGATTCAAACGGAGAAGTTGGAACTCTTAAAAAACACAGCGTTTCTGGTATTAAAGGTATTAAATGCTTCTTTTCTTACTTTAGGGAATTTGCAGAGTTGCGTTTTACTGTGTAGTGGAGTTGCAAAGCAGCACGATGGCCTCTTCAAACAGAAACACTAACTTCTAGAAAGCACAGCCTCTGCTGTGCTTGGATTTCAGAGTACTGCTGGTTGTCATTCTAGTTGACTAATCAGGGACTAAATACAGACACCTGGTACACCAGGTGACTGCAGGCACAATAAATGATACAATAAACAGTTTTCTGAAACACTTATATGTTGCTATAATATCAGTGATGCTCAAACCTTTTCATGTCAAGGACCCCCAAAATTATATGTAGGCTATTTGGCTTCTTTGGGGCAGCGATGGCCTGGTGGTTAAGGCCTGTACCACATATAGGCTCTGATGCAGCCTGACAGCGAGATGGGGTTTTGATTCCCGAGCCCAACGAACACTTGCTGCATGTCTCTCTCTGTCTCTTTCCCTGTTTCCTGTTGATCTCCACTGTACTATCTAATAAAGGAAGAAAAGCCCCAAAAATACAAATGGGTGAAATTTGTCATACAAGCTCCCATCATGTGCAGTTTGTCAGGAAAGGGCCGGGGGGAGATTAGATCTTAGAAAGAAAACCTAGTAAGCCCTATTTTATATTTCATTGTGCAATGGTGTGGCATGAATAACCGATCTAGAAGATCCCAATGTGACACGTTGTGAACTTATAGATCAGCTACTACGTTTGAGTGCCCAAAATAGAGGCGCCAGGTTGAAAGTGGTTAACTCCTCTTCTTCTTTAGCCGCTGATCAAAGGAAGACTGGAATATTCATTCAGCCGTTAATTCATGCTGATGGTCAAAGTTTTGACATTTAAAACCTTTCGCTAATCAGTCAGCCTCTCTCGTTTCATCCCCGGCTTCCCAGAGAGAGAGAGAGAGAGAGAGGACAGATAATTGGAGTGTTCTGTCTGCTTGATGTACAGTAATCACATGTGATCTTTTCAATGAGGGCCTCGGCCATCTCCTTCATTTGACCGATGACGCTCGAGCGCCGACCGAGCCGCCACCGCACACACACACGCACACACACACACGCACACACACACACACACACACACACACACACACACACCCGACACACACCCCGCATACACACTGCACCCCCACCCACCCACTATACAAAAAAAACCTTCCCCCAATGCCCCCCCCCTCCCCCAACCAATCAGCACTCCCCTGTTTCTGAGCGAGCTACGCTTCGATGCGCTTGATCTTAGCGACCTTTAAAAAGATCATTTTCATTTTTTCGGACCCAATAACATATTAAGAACCAAAGAAATACCAACAACGCACAGACACATCTTGTTAATTGCAAATGGGAAATATTCCCCCTCTCTTCTCTTCTCTTCTCCCCCTCCTCTTCTCTTCTATCCTCTCCATCTCTCCTCTCCTCCTCTCTTCTCTTCTCCACCCTCCTCTCATTCTCTCCTCTCCTCCTATCTTCTCTTCTCCCCCTCTCCTCTGTTCTCTTCTCCCTCTCTTCTCTTCTCCCCGTCTCCCATCCTCTCTTCACTTCTCCCCCCTCCTCTCCTCTCCTCCTCTCTTTTCTTCTGTCCCTCTCTTCTTTTCTCTTCACCTCCTGCTCTGCTCTCCTCCTCCTCTCATTAGATTTCTTTCTCCCCCTTTTTGAAGGCAAAAGGCTGAAGCATTTCCATTTTCATTCATCAACAGTTTATCAGTCATCTGAAGGCCCCCTTCAGTTACAATCAACATCACAGAGAGAGAGAGAGAGAGAGAGAGAGAGAGAGAGAGAGAGAGAGAGAGAGAGAGAGAGAGAGAGAGAGAGAGAGAGAGAGAGAGGGGGTCTCAGGTTATGCGACAAAGAGGAAGGATCTACCATCTCAAGAAGCAATTTGCTATAAAACCAGCTGAAGCCCAGTATCCATATTCTGGGGAGAACATTAACCAAAAATAGCCGATCTACGCGGTGTGAGCGGGTAGACCTGCTATCTTTGGCAAAGAGATTTGGTGTATAGACATCTGTGTTTGTGGTGTGTGGTTGTTGTGTGTGTAGTGGTGCGTTGTGCGCCACAATATATATATATATATATATATATATATATATATATATATATATATATATATATATATATATATATATATATATATATATATATATATATATATATATGAAGTCATATCGCCCAAGCCTTGCTCATGGTATAGCTTTGTATTGACCACTGTTATTTGGAGCAGTGCCTGGCCTTGCATCTGCACTTGCTCTCCTGTTAAACTCTGGATCTGCATCATCATGGTAAGTTCCTGTGTTGATAAGGGCCCTGGCACTAGTAGTTGTGCAGCTTGCAGTCCAGATAATGAAGTCCTTTGGCTTGTTTTCAAAGTGGGGGGCGCTATCCCACCGAGTCAGTGTTTCATGGGAGGGAAGAAGTGATGGGACGGCAGTTTTCTCACTGTGCTGCCCTCCTGTTGTTTAGGTCAGTGGTTCTCATAGTGGGGTCCAGGGACCCCCAGGGGTCCTTGAGGGGGTTCCAGGGGGTCCCCAGCAAAAATTGTTGATACAGCATCACAATCATTTTAACCATTTTATCCATATTTGATACGTTAGCTGTTAAAAAATAGCCGATATACACCTGCTATATTTGAACATAAAAAATCGAATCTTGAACATTTTAGAATAATTTTAAAATCTTCTCTTCTGGGGGTTCCTGGCACAAACAAATTTGAAATGGGGGTCCGCGGCCAAATACATATAAATTGTGGGGTCCTTGGCACGAAAATGTTTGAGAACCACTGGTTAACGTGGAGGGCTCGGGGGCTGCAGAGCGGGACAGTTACACCCTGGTTTACTACATCGGTACATAGCAGCCTCTTTAGTGCCTTTCTTCACTGGCAGGGGGAGGACTGGAGACACTGTCCCTTCCTCCCTGCCTTACGCCGTACATTGCAATGTGATGCGATGTGAGATAATGCCACATCATTGCCATTACCGGTGTCTTCATACATCATACATGGGCCAAACAGATATATCGCTCTATAGCTCTATAGTGCTAATGCAGGGTATACCTGTAACTGTGTTTGACCAGTGACTGCAGGTCAGCATACGTTCTGAGGCTCTCTCATCCATTTCCTGACAGACAGCTTCCTCCTGGAACACCGTCTGGCCGACTCGCTAAACTCCAAAGCAAGAGCAGTGCAGCTCATCTGTTCCTCTAGGAGGGTGTCTGTGAGGATTTCTAGCCCTCGCCCTTCCAGTGCCAGTGCCATGTTAACATCAGTCTTGCTGTCTGACCAGCCACTTGAGCTGAGCCACACATCTGGGGCCTGGACAAGGTAGACATTGTAGTGGGGTGGCATGCCACCAACGAAGTTTGACGGTGAAGGAGGCTGACTGCTCGAAGCTCCCAATGCATCGCGGCACGTTGTGAGCTTGTAGATCTATTTTTGCTATTTAAAAAAAGCTTTACATTTTGTCATCTAATTTGTTAATTAAAATTGATTATTGATAATTTGTTGTTCTATTAACTGTTGCACCCCTAGGCGTACAGTGCACAAATAATAGAACACAACATAACACAAACGGCCCTCCCAACGCATTCCCATGGCAAACAACTTCATTAAACAACATTGCTGGTCTGTATGTGTGTGTGTGTGTGTGTGTGTGTGTGTGTGGTGAAGAATGAAAAGAATAGAGGAGTAAACACAGATACATAGATACATTTTGAATACATCACGTGTAAGTACGTGTGAGTGTGCACTATTGTGTGCACGTGTCTCCCCCGCCGTCAACTGTAAACGTTACGGCTCTCTCAGCGCATCGCCTATGGCGGCCAATCACCTTCTTGAATCCTCAGCGGGTTCCCGTTCAACAGATGATCTCATGGTTACGGCAGACACACTAAAAGCACTCTGTGTCGTTGAGCAGGCGTAGCGTTCATCATCGCCTCAATCACTCAGAGGGTCCTCAGCTGTACTTGTGCGGCTCTCCCGCTGGTCAACAAAGCCGCATCAAACACCTCAGTGTGTCTGTGAGCGTGCTGGAAGGTGGAAGGCACTCCAGGCAACAATAAATAGGACCCTGATTGGGGTGTGGGGGGGGGGGGGACAAACATTGAAAGGTGTAAATAGGTTCTGGGGTATTTGTATCTGTATGAGTATATAGCGACAAATAAACCTTGATTTCTGAAGTTTGGCATTTACAGACCGCTGGAGCGTTCAGCGACAAACTTGTCTTGTATCAACACATACTAACTCCCAAATAGTACTACAGTGACTTCATGGGACAAATGTGAGCAAACCGCAAACCTTTGGCTTCCACGTTCCTGGAATGCCGAATTTGAAAATAGCCGAAATGGTGACTTTAATAGGTGACTTTGACCAATCAGAATACTTAGTGCAAACTTAATAATAAACAATCTAAAAAAAAAAAAAAAGAGAAGTTGTGCATGTGTGCATGAGTGTGACCTGTATTGTGCTTTAATTTGTTTGTTTGTGTAATGTTTGTTAGCCGTAAAATCTACTGTTTAATCCATGATATAGGAGAGCAACCAATAAATCAAAGGTTTGAATCCCAGAAAACACAAGACGACAACAGATTGGAGCATAGAATGACAGAACATCACGTTCGCCGCAGTTTGTATTTTCCCAATAAATTAAGTTTATTTCTCAACAGTTTGCTGTTTACATGATGCTCTCATTATTAAGCAGTAACCATGCAATTGAGTTCATTTATGGCTGATTGATTACTAATAGAGATAATCCACAATCACAGACACAGGATACAGGAATTTAAATAACACACAAACACCAACAGCACATTCTCTCCCTGTCATTGTACACCCGCTTTCAATACCTACATACACCCAGTACCCAGTAGATATAGTAGCTAGTAGATACAGTACCTCCTAGATACAATACCAAGTAGATACTGTAGCTAGTAGACAGTCTAATCTTAAACATCCGGCCTCAAACTGTTGATTTTTTCCTTGTTTTTCCCCTCTTTTTGTTTCTTTATTTTATTTGTATTCTTTTTTTTTTCTTTTTCTTTCATTTTCTGATATTTCTGCTGCGTTTGCCAACCAGCTAATAGGGAACAAAAGTGTCTAACAAAAAACAGAACAAGGTATAAGAACAGTAGAGCAAGGCACACCATTATTATTATTATAATTATTATTATTTGAAACGTTTTCAAAAACCTATTTTGTCACCAGCACCCGCACCGCCCGCCCAGCCCACCAACCCACCCACGTCCCCCCAACCCCCACCCAGCGTCAAAGCTATGCTTTATCTCAGGGAATTGCAATTTTTCTAGAAAATAAGAAAAGAGAAAGAAAAAAGTGACATGATTACAGTGATGTACATACAGTAGTAGACTTAGCAACGCATATCTTCTTCTTCATCATAATCATCGTCGTCGTCATCATCATCATCAACGGTCTGTCTGGTACGCAACGAAACCGGCTGAAATCTCTCAGACAACTTTGGTCGTGTTGCATAGCTTAGAGCAGTGGTTCTCAAAGGACCCCCTTAACTCTGAGAGTGTACAAATGGAACCAAATGGACCCGTAAGGGTCCATTTGGTTCCATTTGTACACTCAGAGTTACAGACCTGTAGGGGTCCATTTGGGACCCCCTCTAAGGAACGCTGAGGGTCCCTGGACCCCAGTTTGAGAACCACTGGTTTATAGATTGTAGATTCAGTGTTGTTTTGTGTTTATCTTTTTTTGGATGCCTAGTTTAGAGCCCCTGACATCACCTCTCTCGCGTTAATGCGTGCAGGGGTGGTTAAAGATTACTTTCAAACATGTGATCGAATACAGATCACATCGACTTCATGAGTAAATCCGTGTTCTTTCTTTCTTTCCTTCCACACAACGGATATAGAATTCTAACGTTCATACACTCCACCAATCACAACGTCCCAAAAGAATGCATTCAGCGAATGAATTTGTCGCTTTCTTGAATACACAAGTGACATAACTCATGCAACGAAGGCATCAAAAACATTAGTCCCGTACAGATTTCATCGACCTTCAACATAACTTCCATTTGTGTGAAGATTTGAGCCACGCAGGACACAACATCTTCACTCCTTTACCATCAAAACACCATCAAACCATTACCTCAAACCACTGTTACTTTCAAAGAATTCCATTACATATTCCATTGACCTCTTGGGTAAAATTGCCATTTTCATGAAGACATCAGACAAAGTCAAACACTTTCGACTCACATTCCCTTCATTATGAATGTTTATGTTTGCTAAAACACACTGCTCTACTCTAAACGTTGTGAGGAGTGCTATAGTTTTTCCATTAATACTGTGGCACTGCACTCTGTCGTTTGTTCGTTCATTCATTGCTGTGTGTCAATGAGGCTGATTTTACAATGACAGCCCTGACTAAGGTAAGGAGAGGGAGCTCCAAATGAATCCAGTTGAAAAGTCACTCTGCAGCCATAAAGGGCCAATTCAGCGCAGTCAGGAGAGACAAGTTCACCCAAATTTCACATTTATCCCTCTCAATAACTTCAAAGTCCAACTAGAATCCATCATTTATAGTGAGAGGAGAGAAAATGCATCAAAATGGAACAGAGCGATTTATATCCCACCTAGTTTTACCACTTAAACCATATACTTAGTTCACCGGAGTCCCCCAGCGCTCAATACTAGGTGCCCCCCTTTTTTCGCTCTGCCACAAACCTCTTTACCACAAACCTCTTTGCCGAAAATAGCCAATCTACAAGCTCCCAACGTGTCGCATTGCGGCGCGTCGTGAACTTGTAGATCTGCATTTTGGGGGGGTTTTAATCAGCGGCGACTGGTGACATGCATAATGCAGTATCATCCATATAGTTGCTCGACGCATATTCTGCGTCTGTTCTGCATGGCTTACTGCAGAAGCCACTGCCGCAGCCTCAGTGGCAACGTCTAGTGCTTACTCTAACTATGGGCACAGATACACCCCACCTTTCAGCTTAACTGCAACTGACATTTTAATTAGGATGTCAGGGTCACAGTATACCTTCCAACTCAGCAGTATGCACACATTCACCCTTTTTCCTCTTAAAAAAGAGAGTGATCAGCCCAATCCTTCCTTACCGAGACAGTCAGTGTAGGAGAGCTGAGAGGGAGACCATGTAGGAGAGACAGACGGTAGGAAAGCTGAGAGGGAGACAGGGTAGGAGAGAGACAGGAGAGGAGACTCTGGTATGATCTGATGGATGGTCAGATAGATGTGCATATGAGGTCCAAAGTTGGAGGGGTTTAAACCACTATGACATCAATACCCACTTTCTTGACCACCACTACATCAAAGTGTAGCATTTCATTTAGTAAAATATTAAATAATGTACAAAATTAACAGTTTGAGAAGAACAGGTAGTATACCTGTAAGGGGCCGTGTCCACGTAGAACACCTTTTGAGTTGGCAGTGCCAGTCTTCCATGTGTTTCTAGTAAAGACACACCTGGGCATCTCTTCCCAGAGCCTACCGAATCGCTTTAGCGCTCCCGACACCGGGCGTTTTTTGGTACAGCGCCATGGATGCTTCAACTTTTGGAAAGGAACACCGATCATTTGATCCTCCTGATTGTAATGTGACAACCCGATAATTTGCAACCTGACCTGTTGAATCGTTACCACAGCTATTTGTGCTAATAAAATAGCTGCAGTGAGCAGCTCAATGGTTGATAGGTTGGAACTGTGCGGGCATCAGGCTGTCTGCGAGCGCTAAGGAGATGAAATCCAAAGCGCTCCTCAGTTCAAAAGGCGTTCTCTGTGGACACAGGCCCTAATTGATGTAATTTCTACCACTACAAACTGGCTACGAGATCCTCCCCCGTGACACGACTTGAAACATTTCCAAACACGTCCTCTTAGGTGACACTGTTGCGCTGTCCCACAAAGCCTGAGAAGTGAAATCTGATGGCCACGAGCGACTGGACCATGTAACAGTAACAGAGCAGAGTCACAGCCGTGCATAATCAATAATCACATGATCTGTGAACGTACAACAACTCCCCCCCCCCTCCCACATCTTGAATTGTGCAGGATCACACCATCCAGTAAAATCCTCAGTGTTTAATTTATTTAAACACTGTACCTTAAACTTTTGTACCTCGGAGAAGTGTACAAATGTATCCAAAATGGACACATTTGGTTACATTTGCACACTTCTCAGAGTTAAATGAACAGTTTTCTAGTCAACTCTACTGTGTCCTGTCATACAGTAGCCTATAAATATACAGCTACAGATATATATATCTGTAGCTACATACACAATATCAGTGAGAAACGTGAAATGCCATGCAAACTAGTTGGACGGATTCTACGTGTGTATGTGTGTGTTTATCTAAGTGTGTGAGTGTAGCAGAGCGGTGAGGTATATCTCAGCTCCATAATCTTCCAAGAGGTGAGCAGAAAAGACCCGAATGCAGCAAACCAGGACGGAGAACAGGAAGTATAGCTTCAACCCAGGAAATGGTACTACAGGAAGAAGGTCTCACTAGGCATGAACAGAACCAAGAGGCTGGTTCAGGATCTGTTTTAAGCGCCTCATTCACATGGATTCAGGAAAGCCTTTTTAATCTAAACCTAATACAAGGAGTAAGATAATTAAACTACCCGGATCTATTGGTGAACGGTGGTAGTTCTCAGTGTAATCGTTGAATATGACGTCTGTATGATTACTGTCGTCATTCTAGCGTTGGCTGCGTGTCAGCTCAACGATGCGAGGACGCGGAGGTCCAAAACACTCCGGAAAGAGGGGGGGAAGGGGGGGGAGGGAGCAAGACAAACGCCCAGGGCAGGATCCACTTCAGCGGTGTAGAAATGAGAGGAGAGCCACTTAGAGCTGGATCCTGGATGTCACCCCTACAACACCAGCAGACAACCTCTGTATGGAGAGAAAGAGAGAGAGAGAGAGAGAGAGAGAGAGAGAGAGAGAGAGAGAGAGAGAGAGAGAGAGAGATTGATATTCACACCATTCTATACATTTTCAATTATGTGCAAATTATTTGTCATATTCTAATTTGTAATTATTTTAAGTTACTGTTTTCTGCTTTTTTTCGTTTTTAGACTAATTATGTAGAGAGACACGAGACCAAGGGCAGACTCTCTCTCACCGTCGCACGATGGTGTCGAGTCAAGAATAGCAGACCTACAAGCTCACAACGGGCCACGTCCACGAGGCGTTGTGAGCTTGTAGGTCTGCCATAGTCTCATGGCGTAACCCGGATCCTCGCGGCTCACAGGGAGCACATGGTCGGTGTGCTATAACTGGCTGAGCCACCAGGCAGCTGCACTTTTTATTTATTCAAATGTGAATAATATTCACATTATGTAAATACACGTTCCATTCTGTTCTACTGTAGTATTCCAGTTTACCAGAACCTCATCCCCTCGACTCACCTCTACTCCCCTTCCCTCCTCACTTACTCCCCTATCCCCTATCCCCTCTCTTCCTCTCCTCTCCTCTCCTCTGTGTTTAGACCTCCTCTGTCTGGGTCACAGAGCACATCATCAGCCACATTCACCATTGCTTTAATTACACCTGTGTGTGTGTGTGTGTGTGTGTGTGTGTGTGTGTGTGTGTGTGTGTGTGTGTGTGTGTGTGTGTGTGTGTGTGTGTGTGTGTGTGTGTGTGTGTGTGTGTGTGTGTGTGTGTGTGTGCGTGCGTGCGTGCGCACACGTGTGAGTGTATGTGACACATCTGAATAACCTGCAGCTGGTCAGCTGTCTGAGCTTCTACTGGGGCTCATATGCCCTGCCCCCAGGTGTGTGTGTGTGTGTGTGTGTGTGTGTGTGTGTGCGCGCGCGCGTGTGTGTGGTCTCCAGACACTGTTCTAATTATTCTCATCTCTCATCTGTGTGGTTTACAGTGTGAATGAGGAACAAGTCAAATCATCCAGTTGGTCTTCCCTAACTATAATAAGCACTCTAAGGCAGTGGCCCTCAAACAATGGGACACAGACCTATTTGTATGGGTAGTGAGTAAATATCCCTTTATTTCAATAAAATTGTTGAAATGAATTTCATTTGAAAACTGTATGAAACAAAAATAAAGCATCCTACTCTCACTACTGCGGTGGGCCTTGAAGTGGGCGGTCTTTCAGAGGTTTGGCTCCGCCCCTGGGCTGTTCTGGCTACATGACGGACAGCTGCCTGAGGGATCCTACTGACCTGTGTGGGGGAGAGAGAGAGTGAGAGAGAGAGAGAGAGAGAGAGAGAGAGAGAGAGAGAGAGAGAGAAAGAGAGAGAGAGAAAGAGAGAGAGACAGACAGACAGAGAGAGAGAAAGAGTTTGTAATGGAGAATTATTTTTTCCATGCACACATACAATAATGCACACACACACACACACACACACACACACACACACACACACACACACACACACACACACACACACACACACACACACACACACACACACACACACACACACACACACACACACACACACACGGACTGAATTAAATATTATTTATGAATATAAAAATGTATGTATTAATATCATACCCATTAATATTAATGTAGGTGTAATGAAAGAAAGACAGCACAGAGAATTAAACGGAACGCAAAACAATCTTCAAGCAATAATACATGAGGTAGTGCTATACTGGCAGATATACTGGCAGTGGTGTGCGAGGTACCAGGTCGAAGGTCGAGTGTCATACATCAGCACGCCATTGCCAATATTAGTAGCAGATCTACAAGCTCGAAACGCGTCGCGTTTTGATGCTTCTGTGTGACGCTGTAGAATGATCAAGTAGGGCGTTACTTTACAAAAAACACAAAAAGTTAAAATATGGAGATAAGAGGTTTCTGCCCGACAGCAAGGATGTGTTGTTTCTGACAGCTAGCTGTCATTGCTAGGTATAATAAGGTAGTGGATCTCAAACGATGTCATGTCAAGGATCCCCAAATGAATATATAATTGGCCCGGACCCCCATCAGAATATATGTAGTGCCACGGTTTTCTGTTAAAATGTTTCAAAAATATTCTAAATTGTTAATTGATTTTTTTATCTTTTTGATCTGTTATTTTCAAATAGCCGATGTACTCATTTTGCGGGCCCCCTCAAGGACCCCTGGGTTCCCCGGACCCCACTTTGAGAACCACTGTAATAAGCTAAATAAAGTATAGAAATTCTGTGTGAGGTATGTTATTAAGAGACTGATTGGAATGTGGCCACTTAGCCAATCAGTAGGTGAGGTCATAACTGACTGGTATAATCAGACATTTATTAAGAAGAGCACAAGCACCTTCCTGGCCAGAGTTTCACAAAGCACTAAAAAGCATACTTAACACTGGTCTGCCCTTGCAATGTTCCACATCATTTTTAGGACATTTTCAGGCCAGGCAACCAGACTTTTTTATAATTTGATATCTGCTTGTAAAAAAGTGTCTCTTCCAGAACCCCCCACGACATAAAAGAGGATAAATATAATGAATGACATTTATGTTTTATGTTTATCACTTTTTGTCTTCATCTTCAAAGAAATGTGTTCATTAAATTCTGGACAAAGGGGGTTAAATATATCAAGCCCTTATGGCCAGAGGTATCGAATGAATGATCCTGTTTTGCTGCTTTATTCTAGCAAACCTCATTGATTTGTATTTGATTTCCTCTCAGTTATCCTCCCCGTTATACTCTTTATTGCTTTTGCGTACACAAGCACACGAGAACAAGTTCTTAATTCTCAAAAATCTGTGGATGGGAGAATAAATTAAAGTGCTTTTGTCCTGAGGTAAGTAACACTGATGTCCCCAGCCCCCCCCCCTAAAAAAAATAAAAACATAAAAAAGAACACTCACATGCTAATGCTAACTGAGTGCTGTGGCTGATGACAGTCATTAGCCTACTGGTGGTGATGTCACTCTGCAGACATCAACCCTTTTAAAACTCAAAACTGACAAGTCTGCAAATCTCTCTTTCTCTCTCCCCCCCCCATACCCAGGCAGGAGAGGATGGAGGGGTGGGAAACAGAGTGAGAGAGATGAAGAGAGAGGATGAGAGAGGAGAGAGGATGAGAAGGAGGGGAGGGTAGGGAGGAGAGGATGATGGAGGGAGGAAAAGAGGATGGGGAATAAGGAAACTCGGAGAAGATGATGATGAGAGTGGAGGAGAGGAGTGTGAAACAGAGGATGACGTGAGGAGGTGAAGAAAGAAGCAGGGATATAAAACCACCTGTTCGAACACACACACGCACGCACGCACGCACGCACGCACGCACGCACGCACGCACGCACGCACGCACGCACGCACGCACGCACGCACGCACACACACACACACACACACACACACACACACACACACACACACACACACACACACACACACACACACACACACACACACACACACACACACACACACACACCTCGGAACACTGACCTGTCTCACATCCTGCTGGGATCCACTCCTCCCTCGCCTCCTCCTCCTCTCCTCCTCCCTTCCCGGGCCGTCCGCCTGCTCTCCTCCCCTCCTCTCCTCCTCCTCTGCCTCCCTCTCTCTATCTCCGCCTCTCATCACAGGACAGTTAATTTTAGGATTAACGTGCGTCGGCTCTTTTAAGGGATTTGTCGCCGCGGAGCCTGGACTCCGCCAGCCACTTATCTGGGTCATTACGGCGTCCATATTGGATTGGAGCGTCCCGCTATCGGGCCGGCGCTCGGCCACGCTCCCGCCTATCGGGGAGGCGACACGTGCCCGGGGATTAAGATAAGGAGCCGCCTCATTACCACTCCTCTCCTCCTCCTCCTCGGCCCGAGCGCTGCGGTACGCCTCCCCTCCCTCCTCTTCCTCCATGACGAAGGGCTGACGAAGGAGAGACAAAGGCGGCGAGGAGAGGCTGCTGTATTTGACGTCGTTCGGTTTGGAGCCGAGCCCCTGGCGAGGGGAGGACATGCTTCCCGAGGGGAAGGAGACGGAGGCGGGAGGCAAATTGGACCGAGGCCCTCGGGACGGAGGGCCGGAGGTCTGGTCGGGGCAGCTCCCCTGGAAATAGAGGAAACTCTCGGCCGAGTCTGATCCGGGATCCTCAATAGGAGAGAAGTAGACGGGACTGTCCCGCGGTGTGGAACCGGTGACTGGATCGAACCTCGACAAGGAGGTGAAATCGTCAGACGAGGCCAGGTAGTCCAGACTGTGGTTCATCTTGGCACCGAGTCTGTGTGTCGTCTTGGTGAAGGCCATGCTGTAGCAGAGAGGAGGACCCAGGTACACCTCCTCCGTGCAGGCCTCAAACAGGGTCTCCTCTGGACTGAGGGCAGGGGCGGGGCTTATCGACTCCTGGGCGGAGCTAGATCTCTTAAGGGTGGACCCGACGCCGCCCCCTTTCCCGGGACCGATCGCGCTCTCCGATTGGCCGGCGCCGGACTTGAGGTCGAGACTGGGGAGTGTGCCGTGGGCGGAGGCTTTGAAGGTCGGGGTGGAGGTGGAGCGGGGCACGGGACTGGTGCTGTAGGAGGGGAGGAAGTAGGGGGCTTCCAGGGTGCTCTTGTCCTCCGTACACTGACTGACTTCGCCGCAGTCGCTGTCGTGGGAGGAGAGGGAGAGGTAGGAGTAGAAATCTCTCTTCCGCAGGTGGATGGGGCGATGGGAGTGCTCGAGGACCTGCAGAGCGGTGGAATAGATAGAAAATAGATAGACCAATTTAAATTCCAACTTATCTTTGGATTACCTGACCTCTAAAAATGATAAAGTATGAATGTATCTGAGATTTTGTTCCAGACATTAAAGTTACACCAACCATAATAACTCAACCAAGTTTCATAACACTCCGATAAATATATACGTTTCAAGCACTGGAGAGTGAAATAATGTATCATTAATCTGAAGTTTTTCAGATTTGTTTTATCTTCTTTGGAGTTATAAGTTTGAGATTTGTTTATTGATATTACTGTGTTCTACTTGCAGCTGGAACTGCTTTGGTTGTTGCAACTAAAACAACCAAGTTTACGCTCAGGGATTGCTAAAGTCTCCTCTCCTCTCCACACCTGTCATCTCCTCTCCTCACTTCTCCTCTCCTCTCCTACCTTGTCTCTGATCTGTGTCAGTGAGGCATGTCCGGGATCTGTAGTGGAGCCGCTGTTCTCCTCCTGGTTCACTAGCTCGGCCTGACTCTGATTCTCTTTGCTCCGCAGTGCCACCGAGGCCATGCCGATGATCTCCTTCACAAACTCGTGCACGTTCCCCTGAGCCTTCTTCCGCTCCTCCTCCTCCTCTCTGCCGGACGAAGGCGAAGAACAGGAGGCGGAGGGGAGATGGCTGCAGCAGCCGGAGTGAGAGAGGCTACGTCGTTTTCTGGGAGCCAGGGACGAGTCTTTCTCCCTCGTCTGCCTCCGGCTCTCCTCCGTCACCAAGCAGGAGAAGGCAAAGTTCTCCTGGCTGGTGATGGCCGGCCGGCAGCCAACCGCGGGCCTGCTGCTTCCGCCGCCACGCAATGCATCCTGGGATCTGTGGTCCTCTACGGGAGAGAGCGAGGGCGGAGAGCGGTGTGCGGAGGAGCCGTGGCAGGGTAACTCCCCCTTCAGCTGACCCACCAATGAGGACACTCGCTTGGTCGGGAAGGGCGGGAGCTTGGGTGACGACGGGGGAGAGAGAGGATCCATCATCGCCGCCGTCCCCGACTCTCCCATTGTCTCCGAGGCGTTTGTGTCCCTGAGCGTCTCCCCGGTCTTGGTGAGGAGCTGCGCCTCCCTGAAGGACTCCCCGGTCCTGGTGAGGAGGCTGGACTCCTCTCTGAGCAGCTCGTCGTCTTCGTCCGTCCCTCTCAGCCGGGCGCGGTCCACGTTCCCGTTCTCCACGTCGTCCACGAACCGGCTGAGGAAGCTCCTCCTCCTCGTGGCCTTCCTCCCGCTCTCCTCCTCCTCCTCTTCCTCCTCCTCGTCATGGCGATGCTCTTCGCTCCCCCGGCTCCCCTTTGTCTCCTTCGCCTCCTCCTCCTCCGCCGCCTCGCCGCTCGCCTTGTTGTTGTTGACGTTGACGCTTGCTGTCGCCGCGGCGGTGGCGGCGGCGACGGCGTGGGCCTCCAGCAGCTTCAGAGCCGAGCGGCTGAGGAAGCAACGCTGCTGCTGCTCCTTGTTCTGAGAGGAGGAGGAGGTGGAGGAGGAGGACGACGACGAGGAGGAGGTGGTGGTGGTGGGGGCGGCGGAGGAGGCGGAGGAGGTGGTGGTGGTGGAGTCCAGGGAGGAGCTCCCGCACTGCAGCTCGTCGCAGAGGCCCGCCTCGGTCTTGGAGGGCGCGTAGGAGGAGGAGGAGTGAGACGACGACGAGTAGGAGGCGCGAGGAGGCCTGATCCAGCTCTGCAGCTCCCGTTTCATGTACTCCAGACCCAGGACGTAGGAGCCTTCCATCTCCTCCTCATCGTCGTCGTCATCATCATCATCATCATCTTCATCACAGGAAGAGCTGCCACCGACGCCAGTCAACCTGCCTTCCTCCTGAGATAAGACCAGACGAGATAAGATGTTAGAGCGGCTCCTTAATTAACAACGCACAGTCCGTTTTCTGTCATCATACAGTCTTTTATTAAAGGTCCAACAGAAATATTAACGGTTTGACTTCTCAGTGGCATTAAAGTAAAGAAAAAGCTTCGTAGAAGGCCTAATGTATGTGGTTGAATTTTGTTTTGCCCTGCCACTCTGGCTTGTGAACACCTGTTCACCTGTGTCTCATCACAGAGTGCCACCCACATGTAAATAACGCCACCCTCTCGGACATCAGATCATGATAATAACAATAACTAGAAAGTACTGTTCCTGAAGAAACAGTTTGGGATCGCTAAGAATGTTGCAGGTATTGAGTATTGATAGTAGTTAGTTAGTAGTGTTATAGGTTTGAAAAGTTTGAAAGGTTTGAAAGGTTTGAAAGGTTTGAAAGGTTTGAAAGGTTTGAAACTTTTGAAAGGTTTGAAAGGTTTGAAAGGTTTGAAAGGTTCTAAAGGTTTGAAAGGTTCTAAAGGTTTGAATGGTTCTAAAGGTTCTAAAGGTTCTAAAGGTTCTAAAAGTTCTAAAAGTTCTAAAGGTTTGAAACGTTCTAAAGGTTTGAAAGGTTTGAAAGGTGTGAAAGGTGTGAAAGGTGTGAAAGGTGTGAAAGGTGTGAAAGGTGTGAAAGGTGTGAAAGGTGTGAAAGGTGTTAAAGTATTAGTGTTAAAAGTTTTTAAAGTGTAGGCAGTGTTGAATAGTGTAAAATGTATTTTTTTAGGGTAAAACAGTGATAGCTAGGGTCTAATAGGTGGTTGCTAGGGTATAATAGGTGGTTGCTAGGCTCTAATATGGTGTTGTTAGGGTATAATAAGCAGTTGCTAGGCTCCACTGTGGCTAAATGGCATTTCTCCATTGAAATTAATGAGATTTTTTTAGCAGCAAAAAGTGAAATATCTCTAAAAGTACAAATGATTTCAAAAATTTGAATGTAAGCCGACATGTCCTGAGTAGGCCGAACGTTGCAGAGTTGGAATGGAGTTTGTAGCTAAAAGTATGAAGGACTAGTTAGGGTCCAAAAAACGGGCGGAATATAGTCTATAAATAACTAGAAAGTACTGTTCCTGAAGAAACAGTGTGGGATCGCTAAGAATATTGCTGGTATTGAGTATTGATAGTGTTAGTAGTGTTATAGGTTTGAAAGGTGTGAAAGGTTTGAAGGGTGTGAAAGGTTTGAAAGGTTTGAAAGGTTCTAAAGGTTTGAAAGGTTCTAAAGGTTCTAAAGGTTTGAATGGTTTGAAAGGTTCTAAAGGTTTGAAAGGTGTGAAAGGTTTGACAAGGTGTTAAAGTATTAGTGTTAAAAGTTTGTATAGTGTTGGCAGTGTTGAATAGTGTAAAAAAAAAATAGGAAAAAAAATAAGAAAAAAAAGAATTTGGAAAGAAAAAAAAAGGTAGGAAATAAAAATCTAAAAAAAAAAATCTGAAAAAAAAAGTTCGGAAAAAAAAATAAATAAAAAAAAAAATTGGAAAAAAAATTTTTTTGGAAAAAAAAAAAATTTGGAAAAAAAAAAATTGGAAAAAATTTTTTTGGGGAAAAAAAAAAAATCGAAAAAAGAAAAGTTCGGAAAAAAAAATCTGAATTTTTTTTTTTTGAAAAAAAAAAATATCTGAAAAAAAAAAAGTTTTGGAAAAAAAAACAACAGCGGCCGTGTGGCCGATGAGAGGAGAAGAGATGAGAGTTAACATGGGTGTGAAAGGGGGACTGAGGATGATGATGAATTTCCCCATTGAAATGAATGGGGATTTTTTTAGAAGTAAAAAGTGCAATATCTCTAAAAGTACAAATTATTTCAAAAATTTGAATGTAAGCCGACATGTCCTGAGTAGGCCGAACGTTGAAGAGTTGGAACGGAGTTTGTAGCTAAAAGTATGAAGGACTAGTTAGGTGCCAAAAAAACACCGTCCACAATAACAGTAGTGTGATCGCTTTAGCGATCCCACAATAATAAATAGTGGCAATAACATTAGTGTGATCGCTTTAGCGATCCCACAATAAGGCAAAGGTTCAAATGGATAAGATGAGATGAGATAAGATAAGATAAGGAGGTAAGATAAGTGCAGTTATACAGTAGCTGTGAGTCAATGTAGACTTGGTGTCACTAGCTGAGGTGTGACTCCAGGTAGTGTTTTAGGGAGGTATTACGGTATTGAACGATGTAATAGAAGTAACTGACCTCTTCCTCATCTTGTGCCCCCAGGAATTCCTCCTCAGTGAGGGTGAGGGTGGAGGACGAAAGCAGCTCGCTGTCGTCCTCATCCTCGTCTGTGCACGCCGACGTGCACGTGGACACGTTCACCACCATGCTCACGCTCGCCGCGTCCGTCTCCTCCAGCCCCGACCCGCCTCCTCCTCCCCCGTTCCGGACGTTCCCGTGGCAGCGCCTCCTCAGGGAAGGAGAGGAGGGCCGCGACAGCGAATGTGGGAAGGCGGCCGAGGCGGGGTCCAGGAAGAGGTGGCGCTGGCGTTTTTTGAGTGCGGCGAGGTCCTCGGACCCCAGGGACGAGTCCTCGGCCCCGCTGCTCAGCTCCGTCAGCGAGGCGGTGGCCGAGCTCTCGAAGACGAGTGACGGCGGGCCTCTGTGGACGCAACTGGAGGATCCCGAGATCCCGGACAGAGGAGCCAGTCTCCCTCCTCCCAGGGACGGCGAGGCGGGGAGTCGACTGTTGCCGCTGCTGCTGCGGAGCGTCATGTCGGACATGCTGCGAGTCATCCTGACGTCCAGCGGGCTCTGGATGTTCTCCAGACGCCTCAGGAGCTCCAGGGTTCTGCGACTCAGCTCCCCGGAGGAGGTGGCGGGATCCCCCGATTCAGACTCTCCTCCTCCCATCTTTCCTCGGTCACTCCCAAGCGCTTCCTCCTCCCCTAGGCCTAGGTCTCCGAGGCTGGCTAGGCTGCCTCCGCTCTCCCCTTCACCTCCTCCAGCGCTTCGACTGGCTGGGGCAAGACCACTCTCCAGAGAGGCACAGCGCTGCAGGGAGTCTTTATTATTCATAGCAGTGGAAGTAGAGGAGGGGAATAACTCCAGGCCCAGAGCCAGGAGAGATTCCAGTGAAGAGCCCTGAGACAGCACGGGGGGCGAGGACCGCCGGCTGAGGTCGGACGGCGTGTCCGTCCCCCACGTCCGGTGACCTCTGAGGTCGAGATCGCCTCGGGTGACCGAGGGTCTGGAGAGTTCGAAGTCCGAGTCGGAGTCGGCGGGCGTCAGGATCCCTCGTCCGTTGATGAGGATCTCCACGGCCTCCCCTCCTCTCCTCGACCTCCTTCTCTTGTCCTCTACCTTCTTTCTCCTGCTCTCTCCGCCACTTTCGTCTTTCGTCCACATGCTCTCTCCGTCCTTACTGTGCTTCTTCCTTCTGCTGTCGCCTCCGTCGTCCTCGGTCCTCCTGCGTCCCTTTGTCTCTCCCGCGTCTCCTCCCCGTCTCCTCCTCCCTCCTGTCTTGTTCCTGTGGTTGTAGAAGGTGATGTAGTCAGCGCCGTACAACGCCACCTTATTGGCCCGCTCTAGGATACGGTCGATGTGTTCGTCGGTGCACGCCGGCTCATCACAGAACGATTCGGCGACGACCCCCGCGGGGGAGCGACAGGAACTATCACCTCTAACGCTTCCCCTCCTTCTCCTCCTCTGCCCCCCCTTCTCATCCTCCATGTCCCCCTCTTCCTCCTCCTCCTCTCCTTGGACTTCGGGGTTGGTGGCGGTCTCGGCGGCGTCTCCGGTGTCGCTCACAATCCCGCTCTCGCTCTCTGACCTGCGACTCCCGCTGGACTCGGCGCCGCTGCCCCCCCGATCGGTGTCCCCGACCCCTCCTCCTCTTCGCTTGCTCTGCGCCGCCCCGCCCAGCAGGAGGTCCGGGAGGGACTCGATCGAGGAGAAGGAGGAGTCTTTGCTCAGGCTCTTCAGCAGAATAGGGAAATGCTGCTTTCGGTTTCCTCCCTTGGTCTTCAGTGGGGAGGAAGGGGAGTATGCGGAGGTGTCCTTGCGGTGAACAGGAAACGGAGGCTGCCTGTAGAGCTCCACGTTGTGCAGACTGTACACCTGGTAGACGTTGTTGTTGTTGTTGATTATGGGCGGAGCGGTGCCAGAAGACGCCGCCGGCCGCTCCGATTGGCCGGCCGAGCCCTGACCCCATGTCCCATTGGACAGAGTCCCGTCAGGCTGAACCGCATCAGTCGATGGACTGACGCCGGACTGAAGCCTGTGGGAGGCCAGGCCGTGTTGTGCGTTGTGCGGGAGGTTGTGCGTGAGGTCTGGCGGCGTCGCTTCCTGTGGTTCCGGTTCAGTGATGGTCATGTCTGTCTCATCCCACTCCCAGGAGTCGTCCGGCGCTGCCGGTGGGCTGGCCGACACCGGGCTGCTCTGGCGGAGGTCCACTAGACCCGGCTCTAGAAAGTTCCCAGGGACCTACGGACGAGAAAGAAAGAGGGAAAAGGAAGATGATTAAAGTATTATATGGAGCATTGCGGCAGTTCAGGCAGGCACGAAAGTCGAGCCAGTGCCATGCTCATACATCACGTACGGCCACGATCTTAATGAAACAACTACGCGGTCTATTGAAGCAACTGACGCTCACTCTTATATGTTCAACGTCTCTCACGGCTACCAAAAATGACAGCTCATCAGTGAACAAACTCCCCCCACCTCCCCAGCCTCCTCTTGTAACAGCGTTTAGGTCTTCACTGTTCACTTTGTCAGCATATCATTCAATGCCTAGTGTCACGTTTCGAATAACTATGCATGTTTAGGCTCTGCTCCGCTCAGAGTCAAATCTGTGTCATGCTTGCACAGATTTGTTCTGGAGTATCTTGGGAGCAGAGCCACACCGCCAAATACAATGCAATAAATGGTTTTCACCTCGACTAGAGTGTCTGACTGAATTACTTTAACGTTTTAAACTACAAAGACATGCAAAGACATCTAATAAGAAGAAAGGTCAAACTGTCTGAGATTGTGGTAGATGAGAAAATGATGCTTTATTTCCCCTTGTAGACAGTGTAGGATAGATCATAGGAAAGCTGAGAGGGAAACAATGTAGGAGAGACAAGCAGCATGAAAGCTGAGAAGGATACAGTTTAAGAGAGAGCAGGAAAGCTGGGAGGGAGACAGTGTAGGAGACAGAGACACTATGAAAGCTGAGAGGGAGACAGGGTAGAAGAGACAGACACTATGAAAGCTGAGAGGAAGACAGTGTAGGAGACACAGACACTATGAAAGCTGAGAGGGAGACAGTGTAAGAGAGACAGACAGAAGGAGAGCTGAGAGGGAGACAGTGTATGGACAGACAATAGTAAAGCTGAGAGGGAGACAGTGTAGGGCCGAGAGACTGTAGGAAACCTGAGAGGAAGACAGCATAGGGAAGCTGAGGGGCAGACAGCGTAGGACAGACAGACAGACAGACAGACAGAAAGCTGAGAGATAGATAGTGAGACAGACAGACAGACAGACAGACAGACAGACAGACAGACAGTCAGAAAGCTGAGAGATAGACAGTGAGACAGACAGACAGACAGACAGTATACAGTAGCTGAGGGGCAGAGAGTGCAGGAGAGACACATGGAGAGAAGGTTCTGGTGGGATTTGATGCTACACGGGGTCTTAATCACTACATCGTCCCTGGGCACCAAACGTGCGCTTTTCAACAACGGAGCAAAATGCAACATCAAAAGCTCTTACAAAACCAAGACAATTCAAAACAATTCAAAACAAAGTAAATAAATAAAGAAAAACCGTGGAGAGAGAAAAAAAAAATCAAACTCCACTATTTCTCCTCAAATCTCAACACAAATTATTCAGCTGTGGAACAAAGTGATGAATAATTCACAAACTTCCTCTGAGAGGGAGCGAGGGTGCATCGTGCAGAGAGAAAGAAAAAAAGCCAAAGTAAATACGTAATCACAGGCCTTCAGAAAGCTCTGCTGTCTAAAATATGCTTAGACACAGGAATTCTCGCCTTCCACCAGACATAATTATACAAATTGCTCCTCGTCTCGTTAACAAGCGAGGGGGGTAATTCATATTAGCTATTCATAGCCTATTAATCTAATAAACTAGCTTGCGCAAAGTGTGTGTGTGTGTGTGTACGTACATATGTGTGTACGTGTGTGTGTGGGGCAGGGGTCTGCGTAATGAATTTCTATTGGATTGGGTTTATTCGCGTCCTGCTGATAAGGAAGATGAGAGTAATAGCTTCACTGGGTGTCACTTGAACGCAGACAGGCCCCGCCCCAGGAGGGGCGCTCCATCAGCCTGATCCAATCACTGCAAGACTCTGATGACCCGCAAAATGCTTCTGTCTACAATCTGAGCACATTTGAAGTTGTTAATTTTGAAGACATTTCTGCTCTGTTAGACAAGTGCAGCAGAGAGGGGGGCAAGATGAGAAGCCACATGTTTTGACTAATATACATGTTCAGGGAAAGTTGAGTTCAAATGAATGAAAGTGATTGTTAACAAACTGTTTCTGAAAAAGACACAAGGTGCAAGATAATCAGTTGCATATGAGCTGGACCTCATATTGTCATATCTCATGGGACGGCAGTGGCTTAGGAGCTAGAACGGCTGCTGGTGAACGGCAAGGTTTCCAGTTCAATCCCTGGCTCCCCATGGGTTATTGTGTCGAAGTGCCCTTGAGCTAGACCCTGAACCCTAACTGCTCCTGAAGAGCGCTTTAAATGCACCCTTTCATAATCAAATTTTATAGATTAGATTCTTATTGTAATCAAATCTATCATAATCTTTATGCAACAAGCTTTTTAGCTTTTCATTAGAGTATGTATATACCCGTTTATGCATCTACAGCAAAGGTTCTCAACATTTTTGTTAAATTTCAACGACCCCCATAACTCTGAGAGCGTACAAATGGAACCAAATGGACCCGTAAGGGTCCATTTGGTTCCATTTGTACGCTCTCAGAGTTACAGACCTGTAAGGGTGCTTTTGGAACCCCCTCAAGGAACCCCGCTTGAGAACCACGGATCTACAGTATCAGTATCTATCTTGAATGCACTGTTGATTTTTTTTTGCCGCACTTTAATATTCATTTTATCTCTGTCTTCCTGAGTGCGTGGACAGCCTCCCAGCCTCCCACCGGCAGCTCCTATAGACGCTCCAGACATGAATAATCGCCACACAGCCTCAGATAGCTGCTCTCTCCTTGGACCCTCCAAACACATGCAATGTTAACAGATGAGAGCAGTCAAAATGCAGCAAATTGAAAAAAGTTTTTTTTTTGTTTTGACCAACAAAGTAAGCTACTTTCACAAAAACACACATAAACACGTAAAAGTGTGTGCGGGCGTGGGGGTGTGCGTGTGCGTGTGCGTGTGCACGCACTCAAATGAGTATGCAAGTAGACGTGCACACATGCCATACACAAATTCAGCAAACACTTGCGTGTGCACACAGCCACACATATAACGCACGCACGCACGCACGCACGCACGCACGCACACACACACACACACACACACACACACACACACACACACACACACACACACACACACACACACACACACACAGGGAGAGAGAGGAGGAGAGCGAGGGACACGTAGCAGAGAGTACAATCGTTTTATCACTGAGCAGAAGTGTTCATTTATAAACAAAACCACACACATGCTGTATGCTGCCTTCTCTCTCTCTCTCTCTCTACCTCTACCTCTTCACTCTCTCTCTATCTATCTGCCTCCATCTTTCTATCTACCTCAATATACATACCTCAATCTAAATCTACCTCAATCTGTAATCTATCCCAAACTATATCTACATCAATCTATTTCTACCTCAATCTCTATTCTACCTCAATCTCTATCTATCCCAAACTATATCTACATCAATCTATTTCTACCTCAATCTCTATCTATCCCAATCTATATCTACATCAATCTCTATTTACCTCAATCTATATCTACATCAATCTATTTCTACCTCAATCTCTAACTCCATCTCTCTAACTCTGTCTCCATCTCGCTTTCTCTCTACATCCACTTGTCTACTTCCATCTATCTCTCTCTCTCTACCCCATCTCTCTCTCTACCTCTATCTCTTTGTACCTACATCTCTCTCTCTACCTCCATCTCCTCTGTACCCTCTCCCATCCTTCTTTTTCTCACTCTCCTACTATTTCATCGCCCTTTCTCTGTTCCGCTCTCTCTCTCTGTTTCTTTTCCTCTGCTTCTTCTTGTTATCTTTCCGCCTATTCCCTCTGACTACCGTCGTCTCTCTCTTTCCATCTCTTCTTCTCTTCGATCCATCCTCCTCTATTCCTCCTTACAGCTCTTTCCATTCCTGCTCTTCTCTCTCTATGTGTACTTCCTATTTTTTCCACCATGCTATTCTTTATTCCCGCTCTCGCTCTCTCTCTTCTCATCTAACTTTACCATTATTCATCCATCTCTCGCTCCTTTTTCCATTCCTCATGCCAGTTCTCCTTCTCTCCCTCCCTCCATCCATCTCTCCTTCTTTCCTCTCTTTCTCTCTCCATCTTTTACTCTCTCATCTCTCTCTCCATCTCTCTATTCCTCCATCCCCCTCTCTAGCTTGCTCTCCTTTCCACCCTCTTTCACACACTCCCTCTCTCTTTCTCTCCATCCTGCTCTCTCTCTCTCTGTAGGTTTATTCTCTGCACATCTTCCAGTAGCAGTGAAATTACTCTTCAGTCAGGCAGCGAGGTCAGAGAGCTGCTGCCCTCTGCTATTTGTCTTCTCTACTCTGTGTGTGTGTGTGTGTGTGTGTGTGTGTGTGTGTGTGAGAGAGAGGGAGGGAGAATAGGTATTACTGTGCGTGTGAATATGTGTAAGCTGTGTATAAGTGTGTGTGAGTGTTTATATATTGTGTGGAGGACTACGTGTTAGGAGTGTGTTTGAGTTTGTGCGTGTGCGTGTGCGTGTGCGTGTGCGTGTGCGCGTGCGAGTGTGTGTGTGTCAGACTGGAAGCATCATTGACGCGAGCATCACTTATATGCATGACGTTAGAACAATTGTTCACAATGGAAGCATAAAATAGTAGGCTATATTATATTCGGCTGCGCTGCAATTATTAATTGATCATTTGAACCGCATCTGAATTAAACAAGGGACGTACCAACACACACGCACGCACACACACACACACACACACACACACACACACACACACACACACACACACACACACACACACACACACACACACACACACACACACACACACACACACACACACACACACACACACACACACACACACTCACTCACAGGAACTGTAGATTGAAGACATTTGAAGATGTTACACACCTCTGTCATTTCGTTGACCTCCCCACGTTAATAACTCTTGTCAATCACACAGCGGTATTCACCAGTGAATTGAACAACTGTCCTTTCAGTGGCTCTGCTCTACTCTATTCTCTCTTCCTGCTACGCATGCTCTGTGACCCCCGGCAAAGCGCTCTTGAACTTGAACCTGTTGGGTACTCAATGTGTTTTGGTGGTATGTGCCGAACGTCGTCGCTCCTAAATAGAGCGGTGCTCTGAAGACGACACAACGGGTTTTGATTTGTCCGGTTGACGCCTCCAGTGTTTAAACAATGGGTGCGATTGATTTTGCGCATCTGATACTTATCATGGTAATGACACACAGACATATTCAGTAATATGTGTGCGTGTGTGCGTGCGTGCGTGCGTGCGTGCGTGTTGAAAGCTTCCCAACACGCATATATACGCCACCATTGTACAACAAAGCATAATACAAGGTTAAGTGGTAAATGAGACCAATCGATTTGGTTAGAATTTCTTCGTGACGAATATATTGACATATAAGAAATGATATTATTACATACTTTTTAAACACCTGCTTCTTAATCTATTAACTTACATGAGCAAGATTAAGTCAGTTATTGGTTCTAATATTTGTTTGTACTGTATGTATTTTCGGTTAATTGCCGATAGCCCTACCTCCACCCTCTCCTCCTCCCCCCTCTCCTTCTCTCCTCTCCTCTCCTAGGGCTCTTAACACATCAGCATACATCAATTACAGTATTACCTGTACCTTCACTGAGGGAACATCCCTCTCTCTCTCTCTTCTCTCTCCCTATGCGTGCACGCATGCACATCCGTAGACAAACACACACGCACGCACGCACGCACGCACGCACGCACGCACGCACGCACGCACGCACACGCACACACACACACACACACACACACACACACACACACACACACACACACACACACACACACACACACACACACACACACACACACACACACACACACGCACGCATGCATCTGCTTGCATACAGTATGTGTAAAGTTTAATCTCTGCTGTCGGGCAGCAACCTCGTATCTCCATATTTCAGCCCTACTTCATCATACAAGAGTGTCGCATAAAAGTAGTGAAAATAGCAGATCTACAAGGTAGATCTGCGACACGTTGTGAGCTTGTGCGACACGTTGTGAGCTTGTAGATCGGCTATTTTCACCATTTTAAAAATGTTTTTATGATAATAATAATAAAAAAGAAATAGTTTTGGGCATACAAGGTTTCCACCCAGCAAAAACAAATTGTTTATTTTTTGGGAGCTTCTATACCTTTATTGATACAGGAGGTATAGACAGGAAACAGGGAGAGAGATGGGGGGGAGACACGCAGCAAAGGTCGTCGAAATCGGGACTCAAACCCGCGAGGCTAGCCCAGCGGGCGCCCCCATGCAGCAACAACAATCCTGCACTGAACCCATTTGCACACACTCGCCAAATAAACCTTCCTCCCCCTTGGCCAAAGCCTTCATCCTGTTCCTGTAGCCTCCTCTCCCCTCCCAGCGCTCCCATCATCTCTCCCAGTACAGATATATTCATCAGCATCATCCATCCATGAGAGCCTCAGACCACTACAGCCTCTCACACTGCCTTCCACTTCATGGAGCACTTAACCCGCTCAGGCCGGGAACGCATCTGTACGTGTGTCATTTTTTTAGATTTATTTTGGCTATTCAAAAACAATAGCAGATATACAAGCTCATAGCGCGGCACCGAGTGCCGCGCTATGAGCTTGTGGATCTGCTATTCTTTGAAAAATCATGACATTTAATGCAAATCTTTCAATTTATATTTTTTAAAGCGAACATTTTAAGCTCAAACAACGTATGTTGCTATAATCTGTGGTTCTCAAACTTTTTTCATGTGAAGGATGGACCCCCAAAATTATATGTACTTGGTCGCAGACCCCCATCTCAAAATGTGTTGTTCCAGGGACCCCCAGAAGCAAAGATTTGAGTTCAAAATGTTCGGTTAATTTTTTTTTTTTACAAAAATAGCAGATCTAGAAGCTGTGCCGCGCTATGAGCTTGTAGATCTGCTATTTTTGAAAAGCTAAAGTATAAAATAATGGTTAAAGTGGTTACACAGATGCGTTCACGGTTTTAATGGGTTAAACCACACCGCCCTTAGTCACTCTACTATTCCCTACTGCATCAATCACTTAGCTCTACCTCTCTCTCTCTCTCTCTCTCTCTCTCCCTCTCTCTCTCTGTGTGTTTCTCTCTCTCTCAACCCTCTGTGTGAGTGTGTCTCTCCACCAATATATTTCACTTAACGTTTATAGTCGTTTACGGGTTCTATCCCTTCATGGGTTGCTGAGCAGTCACATTGGAGAGCGTTGGCTTATGTGGCTGATCACACACACAGGTGGACGATGTGTGTACACTGTGTAGTCTACAGCTACAGTAGTTATCCTCTTAAACCCCTCTAGTCTGAGAGAACCGGACATGAGTTACAACTGTTACTACACCAAATCTCTTCACCAAAAGTAGCCGATCTGCATCTTATTTTTTGTTTGAACATCTTGTGTAAACCGTCTACCTTTGTTTATGGTTCCTACGTGACGTTTGCCATGAGTACTGATTGCATATTGTGACATGCATTACTACGGTACAGAGTTAAGACCTGAGAACTCTGCATGAGGAAACACCCATTACTAATGTGGAGTCAATTCCCAGGTAGCCTCGGAAACCCATGCCTTTTTTTTTGTTTCAAAAGAAAAAAAGCCTGGGAGAACCTTGCAGGAACGCTGGTCTTAGGACCTTGTTATCTCCTAACCAATCAGAGTGCTCCAAACCCAGGCGCTGGAATCCAGCGCCTGGGTTTGGCTCCGCCCTTCAAGACCATCGATTGGGCTCGTTCTTTCAGTCTAATTCCCAGGTGGCCTTGAGCAGAGCACGCAGGCCTGCTGAAGCACACACAGCCAGGCACACACATACATGGTACTTTCAGGCACACATGAAATAATAGAGATACAAAAACATATAGATACTGTGTTATAACAAAATATAAGAAAAAGAGCATCTCTGTATACATGCCAGTTCAGAGCCAGAGGAGATTCTAGCAATGATAACATGGTTGGTCACAACAACAGGTCATGACCCTTGTCATGGATAGCCCTCCTGGCTAACTCCTGGCAGAGTTCTCAGGTCTTAACTCTGTACCTTAGTAATGCATGTCACAAAATGCAATCAGTACTCATGGCAAAAGTCATGTAGGAACCATAAACAAAGGTAGACTGTTTACACAAGATGTTCAAACAAAAAAAATCAGATGTTAGTTCACGTAAACCTGGAGAGATCTTACTTCTATAGAGGGTTGGCATGGAAAATTCTTCGACAGTACTCAAATGTTTTACTAAAGTCAAAGTATCAATACTGCAATGTAAAAGTACTCCGTTACAAGTAAAAGTCCGGAATTCAAAATGTATTGTATCAAAATGTACTTAAAGTACCAAAACCATAGCCTTGGTATATAACAGAGCTTAAGTAGTTAATGTATGTTGGATAATGTAATAATTTTGCGCAAAGTAACTAGTAACTAAAGAGTAAAAGTACAATATTTGCCTCTGAGATGTAGTGGAGTAGAAGTAAAAGTATAGACAATTGGAACTACTCCAGTAAAATAAAAGTACCTCAAAATTGTACTTAAGTACAGTACTTGAGTAAATGTACTTAGTTACTTTACACCACTGTTAAACGGTTCTTAACCCTGGTGCGACGGATGGACTGAGTTAGATAGATACCTTAATTGATCATATTTAACCGGTTGTTAACTCTGGTCCTTTGATTGATTGAGTGATTGAATACTTTATTAACAGTTTGCAAAAGTTACAGCGGTAAGATTATCCTGTGTGACACCAGGTCAGACAACTACTGGTTCTCGGTTGCAGTGGTTCTCAAACTTTATTTTATTTTATTTCATGGACCCCAATAGCCTTGAGAGTGTACTAATGGAACCAAATGGACCTGTAAGGGGTCCCAGTGCGGCAGGGGTTGGAAGCCCAAGTCCAATTTCCCTCATGGACAACAAATGACCTTGAATGCCGTTTTTTATCGTACCAGCTGAAGAGTCGTTCAGCACACACAGGGACACAGATTTACTCAAGTACAAGTACTGTACTCTAGTACTGTACTGATACTAGTTAGGCCTACTTTGTAGATTTTTGATTATTATTACAAAACATACATTAACGACTAATGCTCTATATTTCGGCTATTTGAAAATAGCAGATCTACAGGCTCACAATGTGTCACGGTGCGACGCATTGTGAGCTTGTAGATCTGCTATTTTCAAAAGATTTGTAAACATTTTGAAAACTTGAAATGGGACATTCTGCATAATGAGTAGCTTTACTTTTGGTACTTTAAGTACATTTTGATGCCAATACTTTTGTACTTTTACTCAAGTACATTTTTTATTCCAGACTTTTACTTGTAACAGAGTATTTCTACATGATGGTATTTAACTTTTTTGCAAAAATATACTTTTTCCACCACTGCTCACAACAAGCGTCGTCGTCCACTCCAGTAACTTCAAAGTCCCGACTACAATCAATGAATCGGGGCCGACTCAGAGAACCAAAGAAAAGAACCAAAACCAAATGAATTCTGTCGCATTCCAGCATGTAAACAGTCTTGACACCGACGCCGTTATCAGTAGCAACATCAATGAAACTCAATATGCGCGCCGCCTCTCTGCTAAACACACTTCAGAGACATCCCTGTCGTTGCTGGTGACACGCGTTGCCGCGGTATTATCTTAACCGTCTGTTAGATCCCTGTCCCCCCTCGCTTCCCTCGTCTGGGAAAAGACACAGGTAATAGAGAGAGGATGATTTGTGGTGCTGAGATGCACCGGAGGGCTAAACACACATTCCGTCGTTGTCGGGCGGAAAACTCGTATCTAAATGTTTTGTTTTGTTTTGGTAAATTAATGCCCTACTTTGTCTTACTAGAGTGTCACACAAAGCTTGAGCTTGATCTGTTATTTTTGCTATTTTTGGGTGAAAGTGGTTAAGTGTGTCTGTTTTTATTTTTTAAACAAATATTGTATAACAAATGACGTGCGTCCGTATGTGTGTGTGTATGCGCGAACACCCCAGCATGTAAGCAAGTTACTAAACTGACAGCTGATGAGAATTCCATCATGTCTGTTATTGATGATAAGTATAAATGATTTAGTATAAGTTCTGAGTGGTGGGTTGCCAGACCTCAGGGGTGCGGTAAGTACCACCTCCTGAGCAGGGCCCTAAATTAGGTTCTGAGAACCGTATGTGAAACCGAGCCGCTGCGTATATGGAAACATAATCCAGAATCCTTGAAATACGTTTCGCGGCACTGCACGGTTCACTTAAGCCTCAGTTATGCTTAGTCGCGTGCCGGTGTCGTGCTCGGGAAATAGCAGATCTACAAGCTCACAACGCGCCACGAACGTGGCGCGTTGGGAGCTTGTAGATCGGCTATTTACGGCATGCAACACCAGCGTGCAACTAGGTATAAATCAGGCTGTAGCAGTCCAAAATAGCGGCTTGTGGCTTGTTGGAAACCTGTACATGCAGTGAAATTGTACAATTGACAGCCATACTGTCTAAACCGCAACACGCAGCTATTTCTGCTCCACAACTCTATGCATGTGTAATTATATAGTTGCATGAGGAAGGTATAGGATACTGATGTTTTTGCACTCTGCACGTTATTTCTCAGGAAATAGTAGACTTCTCAATCCATCCAAAAAACAACAACTATTTGCCTCTATGTTTAGCTCGCTGAGATATTGCTACTTGAAGCTGTTGGCAATTGTTCTCATCGCTAGTGCAAGCCATTAGGGCCAAAAACCAATTTTGCAGAAAAATCACACGCGGTCCCGCTCCCGCTGTTAGCGCGGCTAAGAAATGCTAACGGCATCCGCTTACAATATCTCAACATCAGAAGACGGAGAAGCAAGGTTTGAACTGACTCCCAGAATCGAGGCTTGTTACTATTTTGTAAACCTTTATCAATCCAGGGATGAAGGTAGTAGAAAGGGGGGGGGGGAAACACCTTTCATAGATTAACCACCTTGAATCCAACATCCATATTCTGGGGGGAACATTAGACATAAATATTTTTGGCAAAGAGGTTTGGTGTAGACGGAAAAGAAAGTGGTGTAAGTGGTTAAATATTTAGAAGAAAAATAAAATAAAATAAAATAAAATAAAATAAAATAAAATAAAATAAAATAAAATAAAATAAAATAAAATAAAATAAAATAAAATAAAATAAAATAAAATAAAATAAAATAAAATAAAATAAAAAATAGAACCAGTCTCCATTCCTACCTGTTGGTCTCCCATCTCTCTCTTCAGTCTGTTCTGCCATTGGAGGGCTTGCATCACGATGGCCTCCCACCTCCTCTCCAGGTTGATTGACAGCAGCTGGAGCGAATGGCGCTGGCGCTCCGCCTCAGGACCCACCTCCGCCAGGGGACCCACCTATCAGAGAGAGAACACTTATGAACAACACACACTGAACACATTATGGTCACCTTCCAATGGATCCAATGTAGTTATAATTTAATCACCAGCTCTTAGACTTTTCATTGGTTTAATATGTATAAAACCTAAAGACCACTTTTAACCACTTTCACTTTCATTTAATATTGTTTTAAAAAATAGCAGAGAATAGAAAAAAACATGAAAAAGTTAGCCAATCTACAAGCTCACAACGTGACGTGTTGTGAGCTTGTAGATCGGCTATTTTTGGCTAATGTAATATAGATGCTGCGGTCCAAGTGGTTTTTTAAATGTCTTCACTCACCTGACTTTGTTCTAGAAGTTTCTGACAGAGTCTGAGAACAGACGAGACACCTCTACGACGACCTCTGACCTCTAGACAGAGAGACTGAGAGGCAGACAGAGAGACACACAGAGAGAGAGAGAGAGAGAGAGAGAGAGAGAGAGAGAGAGAGAGAGAGAGAGAGAGAGAATGGAGGTCAAGAGAAAGGGGAGATAAAAAAAGAGAGAGAAAAGAGAGGGAAAAGAGGTTTACATTAATGAAAATCATTACAACTAAAACATTTGATATTACATTTCTAAATGAACCACTATTAAACACAACACACACTGCACAATATAACACCCACTGTTGGACATACAAACACACACACCAACTGTTGCACAAGCCACACACAAAAGCATGTGTGTGCACACACACACACACACACACACACACACACACACACACACACACACACACACACACACACACACACACACACACACACACACACACACACACACACACACACACACACACACACACACACACACACACGCAAGCAAATAGACAAACACAGACACACACAAATAGTGTACTTCACCAACACAAAGATGTGAGCAATTGTGTGTGTGTGTGTGTGTGTGTGTGTGTGTGTGTGTGTGTGTGTGTGTGTGTGTGTGTGTGTGTGTGTGTGTGTGTGTGTGTGTGTGTGTGTGTGTGTGTGTGTATATTGTGAATGTACATTTGCAGACATGACAGGATTGTTGACTTACTGGTTAAGGACATGCTTCTATACATCCCACCTTCTTCTGTTGAAGTTTATACTCACACAAGGGTTTCATCTGACATGTTCATACTATGCAATAACGAAACCGAGATCTTTTCAAATGTGACAGCTAATACACCAGATGTTGTTGTAGTTGACGAAGAAAGCAGAGAACTCACCGTCTTAGAAGTAGGCTGTACGTTTGACTATAGTCTGGAGGAGACATTCCTTGCCAAGGTTTTAAAATACCAACCTCTCAGAAATGAGATTGAACAACTTGGGTACAGGTGTAAACTACTTGTGTTTATATTTGGAAGCATCGGCAACGTCCACAGACAAGTTGTAAGGGGTTTGCAGATGGCAGGAATTCCAAAGCCAAAAGCTAAAGCATTAGCAAAATTCTGCTTGATATCTGTGATAATAGGCAGCCGCCACATATGGAGGAGACGCTGCTTCCTATATCCATAGACAGATCAGACATGTCAATGAGATTCTGAGCTTGTATGTGCATCTACCACTATTTGTGTTCAAGAATTTCTCTTGTAAAATGTGAACATAAATAAGTATATTAAATGTGTGTGTGTGTGTGTGTGTGTGTGTGTGTGTGTGTGTGTGTGTGTGTGTGTGTGTTAGTGATGCGCGGGTCGGGTTTTTTCATGACCCGCCCCGCCCCGCCCCGCGACGGAACCCAACCCGCCTCAACCCGCCCCGCGAACCCATATATAAATCTATGGCTCAGCCCGCCCCGCGACCCGCGATTTTTTTTTTATTCAGTAAAATCATGGTTAGACAATAATCCCCAAGTGTATTAAAACTGTTTTATTGTTATTATTCTTGTTCTTATTAGGAATAAAGACAAAACAAGAGCATGTGATTTTCTTTTTTTTTTTTGCGTGTGAGAGCGGCTGACCCGCTCTCCCGCAGCCCGCATAATTGCCTCGAAATTCTGACTTGACCCACCCGCGCCACGGGTTGACCCGCGGGTCCCGCGGGTTACGGGTCAACCCGCGCATCACTAGTGTGTGTGTATACAAATGATGTACTTTTGCTAGTGTGCATGTGCATGTGTCTGTGTCTTTGCAAGGGTGCAAACTGTTTGTGTGTCTGTCTTTTCGCTTGCATTTGTGTGTGTGTGTGCGTACGTACGTGTGTGTGCGTACGCGTGTGTGCGTACGTGTGCGCGTGTGCGTGTGTGTGTGTGTGTGTGTGTGTGTGTGTGTGTGTGTGTGTGTGTGTGTGTGCGTGCATGCATGCGAGTCAGGACCAAACAGTTTATGGTAATCCAGGCTGCTGCCTAACATTCCTTTACATTCTTCCAATAAATATTAAACACTATTACAACCAAACAGGATTCTCTCTCTCTCTCTCTCTCTCTCTCTCTCTCTCTCTCTCTCTCTCTCTCTCTCTCTCTCTCTCTCTCTCTCTCTCTCTCTCTCTCTCCTTCTGTCATTCTTTCTTTTCTTGTTTTTCTCAGACTGATGGGACAGACTGGTGTACTGATGGAAATCATTCTCTCAGCACGGTAAGGACAGCGACTCCAAGATGGCCCCTGGATCTTTGACACTGCTTGTTTGATACTGTATTTGTCTGTATCACAATGAAAACGAATTTTTCAAGTTTATTTTTTTCCCCTTTATGTTATATTATCATTAAAATCTTCGTGTTTTGCCAATTAATTGGGGGCCCACTTGCAACATCCTCACGGCCAACAGGTTGAGAACCAGTGAGCTACGTTCATGGCGGGTCACAAAGCAACTCTGAATGACAATCCGGAGTATGTGACAATGGAACACTTAAGGAACTACTGGAGCAGCAGAAGAGTTTTTTTTATGAGGAACTGTTGAAGAGGCAGGAGACTGACTGCATTTCACAGTTGTTCTCAAATGAATCCTAGTTTGACCCTACAAAAGAGAGCACTCAGTGTTGGGAAAGTTACAAGAACTCAGTGCCTTTTGTGCCTTTGGGCATAAAAAAGTGTGAACACCACGAACTGAAAAGTAGCAAATGTACTATGCAATGAGAAATAAAGGTACTGTAAAAGTTAAACAGAAAGAAGAAGAAAACATTAAGGAGAGTAAGAGTGACGGTAACAAACTTTGGGATACCCTGAATGAAATAATGGGTAGAGCCCAGAGACCAATGGGAGAGAGATAGAGAGAGAGAGAGAGAGAGAGAGAGAGAGAGAGAGAGAGAGATTTGTGTATCATGGTTAAATCTATTTGTGTTGGTCTTCTTATTGCATGCATTTGTCTTTGTGGTGTGTAAATGTCTATTTACATAACGTGTGTGTGTGTGTGTGTGTGTGTGTGTGTGTGTGTGTGTGTGTGTGTGCGTGCGTGCGTGCGTGCGTGCGTGCGTGCGTGCGTGCGTGCGTGCGTGCGTGCGTGCGTGTGTATGCGTTTTGCATAAATGTATCGAGGGTGTGAGCTGTGTATTAGGGCTGAGTGCTGCCTGATTTACAGCAAATAACGGCAGCAGCTGACACACACACACACACACACACACACACACACACACACACACACACACACACACACACACACACACACACACACACACACAGCAGCCATCTTTCCCCCCTGATTGGCTGCGTGACTATTATCCAGAATCCTACACCTGTGTGAATCCATTACAGTCTGTGTTATTCCACTCTGATCCATCTAGCATCGACCAGCTCTGTGACACACACATTCACACACATGGTTCTCAACCATGTGGGCCTGGGCCGTGATAGCTTAACAAATCTCATACATTTAACAGTCACTAGGGTCTGAGTTATCAACTACGAAAATAAGAACTCGAAAAATGATGTCGGCTCTAATTAGGGCCCATATTTCTCAAGCTTCACAGAGTAGTAAATTGCTCATAAGAGTCTGAAAACTCTCAGAATTATGCACGTCTGTTCCTACTTTCAGGCATAGGAGTAAGAGCGTTGCTATCCATATCCCTATCTTAGGTAAGAGCTCCCATCTCCTCCAGAATCCAGGAGAGCTCAAGAGGTGTCCTAAGTCAGTGATTCTCAACCTTATTTAATTTCAAGGACGCCAGGTTTGATATGATTTTTCTCCTTTTCCGAGTCTCTAATCTACACTGTAATATCCACCGTGCTTTTGTAACTCTGGGAGTGTACAAATAGAACCAAATGGACCCGTAAGGGTCCATTTGGTTCTATTTGTACACTCCCAGAGTTACAGACCCATAAGGGTCCATTTGGTTTGTATAATTGGAACCCCCCCCGGGGGTCCCATGCTGAGAAACAGTGTCCCAAGTCATAAGGAGTAAATCCCAGCCGATGTGTGCTCATTCCGGGGAAGGAGAAATGCGTTTGGCACTGGGAACGCTTGTCAACAACAAGCTTATTAAAATATATCGCTTAAGCGTTAAGCTAGAAATGGAAAACTTCTCGCTGCTGACCTTGTGCGGCGCGGGGGCCGATATTTCAATACGCAGCCGTGATTACAAATCGCCTGCCTTGCAGTCAATCCATTGCAGTGATACGGCCGGCGTGCAGTGCGCCGTATGTCTATAGCGTGTGGAGTAATACATAACAATCACCACGCTATGCAATATTTATTGCAAATATTCATAACTGTCCACTGAAGGTCTTATTGCAGCACACTAGCACACATACGTATGCACACACGCACGCGCACACACACACGCACACACACACACACACACACACACACACGCACACACACGCACGCACACACACACACACACTTATGCTTGACCCAGAAAAGTGAATAAAGTAGAATATATGATCGCAATAGAACTGTGGAAATTTGTGATATTTTAGTCTCTCTCTCTCTTTCTCTCTCTCTCTCTCTCGTCATGATGATAAAATTACATTTTTCAGACACAATATGTCCAATATTTTACTCAGAGGCTTACATTTGTAACACGTTGTACACACTCTGAGTTACACATGGTTAACACAGAGACAAGCTTGTCTCACAGGCTCATGTTCTTGTGTCATCATTGACACGAAAGACACAAAAAGAAAGGAGCATCACCGCTCCTCCCCTCTGTTCCTAATCTTGTCCCTTTCCCTGAAACCCTCTCTGTCTCCCTCCAACATCTCTCTCTCGCTCTCTCTCTCACTCACTTCCCTCTCTCTCCCCTACCAATGCGTCTCTCTCCCTCCTACTTAAATCTCCTTCCCTAAAAACAAAATCCTCTTAACTTCACTACACCTCCTCATCTCCACAATCTAATTACAGGACCTGCCGTGGAGAGACAGAGAGACGGAGGGAGGGGAGAGAGGGACAGAGAGGAGGGGCGAGAGAGGTAGAAACAGGGGAGAAGCAACATTTAAAGTGCAAGAGGAAAAGAGACAGATCAGGGGGGAGATGTATGTCGCACGCGAGCGCACGTACACACACGCACAAGCACACGCACACACACACGCATGACATTGGGGACTGTGTTTCTTTTACAGAGATGCTTCTGCCATATTGTTCATGTAAGTTTCATGTTAATGAAGCTTGTTGAAATAAATTGAGATCGATAGCAAGATAGCAAGAGAGAGAGAGAGAGAGAGAGAGAGAGAGAGAGAGAGAGAGAGAGAGAGAGAGAGAGAGAGAGAGAGAGAGGGAGGGAAAGAAGGAAAACAAGGGATGATAGAGAGAGGAGAATGTTAGCTGCTTGCCAGTTGACCCAGTGGATATTTCAATCAATTACCATTAATTACAAATCTCTGATTAATTCTATTTGTTGATTAACTCAATTAAAACCAGAAGCCCTCGTTATCGCACAACCAGCATAATGAATTCTTGTCAACGATTTGTTCGCTCTCTCTCTCTCACGTGCACACGCACACGCACACACACACACACACACACACACACACACACACACACACACA